>NW_027211237.1:0-34320 GCF_029030835.1 Brachyistius frenatus
GTGTGTTAGTCTGCAGGTTTGTTCCGACTTGTGAGGACCTGCTGGAGGACTCTGGTGTTCTTTAGTCTCACAGAAGTCAGTGACGCAATCTGTCCACCTGTCCTCTGTCCATCCTGTCCTCTGTCCATCCTGTCCTGCTCAGAGACAGTTCAGTCTGCTGAGACACAGTGACTGTTGGACCCTGAGATCTCTGATCCACATCAGCTGGCTCTATCAGAACCTCATGTGATGGGCTGGAAATATAATGACATCCCACAGGTGGCGCTGTCTTCTGTCTGTCCTCTGTCCTGACCCTGTCCTTTGTCCTCCGTGTGTCCTCAGGTTGGTGGTGTAGCTGCAACCTTGGTGTGATGATGTGTGATGAGACAGACAGAGACCGGGACACCATGTTGGACAGTGATGAGTTCGATCCTGAAGAAGCAGCCAGCAGAGCGCCCTTTGACCCCGAGCTGGACCACAGTGACGACGGGGAGGCGGAGCTCTGCGCTCCAGCTGCTGTTCACGCGCCTCAGAGCTCCTTCAGTCTGAGCGGAGGAAGCTCCGCCTTCTCCGACCGCAGCCACAGCATCTTTGACCTCCTGGACAGCGTGGACCACCGAACTCTGTCCTCTCCGCAGCAGAGCGTCCCAGACGGGACGTTCGCTCCACCGAAACCTCCCGACCGCAAGACGAGCCGTCCTCCGTCCGGCCGCCCCACACCACCTAAGAAGAGAGGAGTGCCGGACTACTTGGTGCACCCCGAGCGCTGGACACACTACAGTCTGGAGGACGTGCCCGAGACCAGCGACGAGGACAACTGCAGGGCAGCTCACGTCTTCCTGTCCGGTCTGCAGCCGGAGACACGCAAGGACTCCTCTAGGGACAAGGTGGTCTTCAGACCAAAGAGACGGAAGATGGACGCTGATCAGCTGTCAGCTGACAGAGGGAAGGAGAGGGGGATGCACCTCAGTCACCTGGAGGACGAAGAGGAGGACGAGGAAAAGGAGGAGGAGGAGGAGGAAGAGGACGAGGAGGAGAACGAGGAGGAGGACAAGGGCACGGCAGGAGAGGAGGCTGGAGGAAGGAGGACAGAACAAAGTGTAGTAAAGACTGAGGAAGGACAGAAACTTAAAGAGAGTGGAGGCGTGGGCAGGGCTGTAGGTCGAGCTGTGGGCGGAGCTGTGGGTAGAGCTGTGGGCGGGGCAGAGGAGAAAGAACAGGGACAGAAAGACAACGCTATAAAAGGGTCCAGTTTTACCTGCATCAGGAACACAAAGGGGAAGAACTACAGGAAGAGTTCAGGACACGAGGACAACTGATCACAACACCTGACAGGCAGCAGACATCCTCTCAGACCAATCTGCTGCAGCAGAGGTGGGTGGGGCATAGTGTCCTTAGGTCCTCAGTCAGATCCGCCCCTTACTCCTCCCCAGCTCTTCCAAATATGGTCACTTCCTGCTCCAAACAACCAGATGGTGACATCATGCTGAGTGACATCACGCTGGGTGACATCACGCTGAGTGACACCCAGTGAGGCTGCGAGGAGATGGTGGATGTTTTAAAATCTTCATGCTGTGAAGTGTCACCTCAGACTGGAGGTTCATTGCAAGTCAGATTTTTACTTCTGTGTTTGATTGATTCTCAGTCTTCAATAAAAATGTTGATCCTTTGAAAGCCTGGTGAGATGTGTATTTGGTAAAACAGAAAAAAGTGAAATATTTACCTTTAAAATTAGTTTTTTTGTGTGAACTTTTTGAACAAATACAAGCTGAGATGAAAAAGTGATGAAGGCCTTAAAGAAAGCAAGTTGGACGTGTTTCTGTGTAAACGTTCATTAACACAATGTTTTCACTGCATACAGACTGAACACGCTAATTAACACAATGTTTTCACTGCATACAGACTGAACATGCTAATTAACACAATGTTTTCACTGCATACAGACTGAACACGCTAATTAACACAATGTTTTCACTGCATACAGACTGAACACGCTAATTAACACAATGTTTTCACTGCATACAGACTGAACACGCTAATTAACACAATGTTTTCACTGCATACAGACTGAACACGCTAATTAACACAATGTTTTCACTGCATACAGACTGAACACGCTAATTAACACAATGTTTTCACTGCATACAGACTGAACATGCTAATTAACACAATGTTTTCACTGCATACAGACTGAACACGCTAATTAACACAATGTTTTCACTGCATACAGACTGAACACGCTAATTAACACAATGTTTTCACTGCATACAGACTGAACACGCTAATTAACACAATGTTTTCACTGCATACAGACTGAACACGCTAATTAACAATGTTTTCACTGCATACAGACTGAACACGCTAATTAACAATGTTTTCACTACATACAGACTGAACACACTAATTAACAATGTTTTCACTACATACAGACTGAACACACTAATTAACAATGTTTTCACTGCATACAGACTGAACACACTAATTAACAATGTTTTCACTGCATACAGACTGAACACACTAATTAACAATGTTTTCACTGCATACAGACTGAACACACTAATTAACAATGTTTTCACTACATACAGACTGAACACACTAACAATGTTTTCACTGCATACAGACTGAACACACTAATTAACAATGTTTTCACTATATACAGACTGAACACGCTAATTAACAATGTTTTCACTGCATACAGACTGAACACACTAATTAACAATGTTTTCACTATATACAGACTGAACACGCTAATTAACAATGTTTTCACTGCATACAGACTGAACACACTAATTAACAATGTTTTCACTATATACAGACTGAACACGCTAATTAACAATGTTTTCACTGCATACAGACTGAACACACTAATTAACAATGTTTTCACTACATACAGACTGAACACACTAATTAACAATGTTTTCACTGCATACAGACTGAACACACTAATTAACAATGTTTTCAATACAGACTGAACACGCTAATTAACAATGTTTTCACTACATACAGACTGAACACACTAATTTAACAATGTTTTCACTACATACAGACTGAACACACTAATTAACAATGTTTTCACTACATACAGACTGAACACGCTAATTAACAATGTTTTCACTGCATACAGACTGAACACACTAATTAACAATGTTTTCACTACATACAGACTGAACACGCTAATTAACAATGTTTTCACTGCATACAGACTGAACACACTAATTAACAATGTTTTCACTACATACAGACTGAACACACTAATTAACAATGTTTTCACTACATACAGACTGAACACGCTAATTAACAATGTTTTCACTGCATACAGACTGAACACTAATTAACACAATGTTTTCACTGCATACAGACTGAACACACTAATTAACACAATGTTTTCACTGCATACAGACTGAACACACTAATTAACAATGTTTTCACTGCATACAGACTGAACACACTAATTAACAATGTTTTCACTGCATACAGACTGAACACACTAATTAACAATGTTTTCACTACATACAGACTGAACACACTAATTAACAATGTTTTCACTATATACAGACTGAACACGCTAATTAACAATGTTTTCACTGCATACAGACTGAACACACTAATTAACAATGTTTTCACTATATACAGACTGAACACGCTAATTAACAATGTTTTCACTGCATACAGACTGAACACTAATTAACAATGTTTTCACTGCATACAGACTGAACACACTAATTAACAATGTTTTCACTACATACAGACTGAACACGCTAATTAACAATGTTTTCACTGCATACAGACTGAACACACTAATTAACACAATGTTTTCACTGCATACAGACTGAACACACTAATTAACAATGTTTTCACTGCATACAGACTGAACACGCTAATTAACAATGTTTTCACTGCATACAGACTGAACACACTAATTAACAATGTTTTCACTACATACAGACTGAACACACTAATTAACAATGTTTTCACTGCATACAGACTGAACACGCTAATTAACAATGTTTTCACTGCATACAGACTGAACACTAACACAATGTTTTCACTGCATACAGACTGAACACACTAATTAACAATGTTTTCACTACATACAGACTGAACAGACAATGTTTTCACTGCATACAGACTGAACACTAACACAATGTTTTCACTGCATACAGACTGAACACACTAATTAACAATGTTTTCACTACATACAGACTGAACACGCTAATTAACAATGTTTTCACTACATACAGACTGAACACGCTAATTAACACAATGTTTTCACTACATACAGACTGAACACACTAATTAACACAATGTTTTCACTACATACAGACTGAACACGCTAATTAACACAATGTTTTCACTACATACAGACTTAACACTAATTAACACAATGTTTTCACTGCATACAGACTGAACATGCTAATTAACACAATGTTTTCACTACATACAGACTGAACACACTAATTAACAATGTTTTCACTGCATACAGACTGAACACACTAATTAACAATGTTTTCACTGCATACAGACTGAACACACTAATTAACAATGTTTTCAATGTTTTCACTGCATACAGACTGAACACACTAATTAAACAATGTTTTCACTACATACAGACTACTAATTAACAATGTTTTCACTGCATACAGACTGAACACACTAATTAACAATGTTTTCACTACATACAGACTGAACACACTAATTAACAATGTTTTCACTGCATACAGACTGAACACACTAATTAACAATGTTTTCACTGAACACGCTAATTAACAATGTTTTCATACAGACTGAACACACTAATTAACAATGTTTTCACTGCATACAGACTGAACACGCTAATTAACACAATGTTTTCACTACATACAGACTGAACACACTAATTAACAATGTTTTCACTACATACAGACTGAACACGCTAATTAACAATGTTTTCACTACATACAGACTGAACACGCTAATTAACACATACAGACTTAATTAACACTGTTTTCACTACATACAGACTGAACACACTAATTAACAATGTTTTCACTGCATACAGACTGAACACGCTAATTAACAATGTTTTCACTACATACAGACTGAACACGCTAATTAACACAATGTTTTCACTGCATACAGACTGAACACACTAATTAACAATGTTTTCACTACATACAGACTGAACACACTAATTAACAATGTTTTCACTGCATACAGACTGAACACACTAATTAACAATGTTTTCACTACATACAGACTGAACACGCTAATTAACAATGTTTTCACTACATACAGACTGAACACACTAATTAACAATGTTTTCACTACATACAGACTGAACACACTAATTAACAATGTTTTCACTGCATACAGACTGAACACGCTAATTAACAATGTTTTCACTGCATACAGACTGAACACACTAATTAACAATGTTTTCACTACATACAGACTGAACACACTAATTAACAATGTTTTCACTGCATACAGACTGAACACGCTAATTAACACAATGTTTTCACTGCATACAGACTGAACACGCTAATTAACACAATGTTTTCACTACATACAGACTGAACACGCTAATTAACAATGTTTTCACTGCATACAGACTGAACACGCTTATTAACACAATGTTTTAACTACATACATACTGAACACGCTTATTAACAATGTTTTCACTACATACATACTGAACACGCTTATTAACAATGTTTTCACTACATACAGACTGAACACGCTTATTAACAATGTTTTCACTATATACAGACTGAACACGCTTATTAACACAATGTTTTCCCTACATACAGACTGAACACGCTTATTAACAGTGTTTTCACTACATACAGACTGAACACACTTATTAACAATGTTTTCACTACATACAGACTGAACACGCTTATTAACACAATGTTTTCACTACATACAGACTGAACACGCTTATTAACACAGTGTTTTCACTACATACAGACTGAACACGCTTATTAACACAATGTTTTCACTACATACAGACTGAACACACTTATTAACACAATGTTTTCACTACATACAGACTGAACACGCTTATTAACACAATGTTTTCACTACATACAGACTGAACACGCTTATTAACACAATGTTTTCACTACATACATACTGAACACGCTTATTAACACAATGTTTTCACTACATACAGACTGAACACGCTTATTAACACAATGTTTTCACTACATACAGACTGAACACACTTATTAACACAATGTTTTCACTACATACAGACTGAACACGCTTATTAACACAATGTTTTCACTACATACAGACTGAACACACTTATTAACACAATGTTTTCACTACATACAGACTGAACACGGAACGTCTGTCTTTCTCAGTAACATTACATGTTCCCGAGGCCACAAACTTTTATCTCTGGAAACTAATGGTCTGTTTTACTGTTCAAACCATCTCATGGAGGTTCACCTGTGGAGACTGTAGAGCTGTGAGGAACGTGTTTGTTCTTCAGACAGTTCTTCAGAAATAAACAAAAGACACTATATGAAAGGTCCACGTCTCAGCTGTAGTGTATCAGTATAGAGAGAAGAGTGTGAGAGACACAACCTGTAACAGACTTTTAAAATCAACACAGAGGAACCCAACAGTTCAACCAGAGGAACCCAACAGTTCAACACAGAGGAACCCAACAGTTCAACCAGAGGAACCCAACAGCTCAACCAGAGGAACCCAACAGCTCAACCAGAGGAACCCAACAGTTAAACCAGAGGAACCCAACAGTTCAACCAGAGGAACCCAACAGTTAAACCAGAGGAACCCAACAGTTAAACCAGAGGAACCCAACATTTCAACCAGAGGAACCCTACAGTTCAACCAGAGGAACTCTACAGTTCAACACAGAGGAACCCAACAGTTCAACATAGTGGAGAACATCTGTTAACAGAACAAGAACCAGAGGTGGAGAGCATCTGTCTTGGCTGGTTAGAGTGAGGGAAGAGCAGAGAGACTGACATAAACACAGTGAAAGAGTAGTCCTGGCTCTTCATTTTATTTAACTTTTTATTTTATTTTATTTTATTTTCTGTCATGTCATGTCATGTTGTTATATTTAATTTTATTTTATTGTATGATGATCTTCCTGTGAGATGAAGCTCAGATTCTGAAGTAACACAAACTGTCCACATCCTGAAATTAGAATGAATTTTCGCTCTGTTTATTCACACATTTGACAGTAATAAACACAACAGTCACTGGTGTTGTTCTTCAGTCATGAATGAGTTGGTTCCTCGAACAACCCAGTAAACGAAGGCTTCATGATAGGTGCTCCATCAAAATAAAAGTTTCCTGTATACCAGCCTTATTTCTTGCAGAACGAAATGAAAATAAGTTATTTCTTCTACTTCTAAGATGATTCTAAAAACAGTAGTTTCCAAAATAAATACTGCATTTATTTAACATGAGGAAAAGCTCACATTAACTACCCTACCTGAGGAGCGTGAACGCAACAGGAGTCTGTCCCGTTTTAGCGACTGGTGACGTCGGCGGCTGCAGGTAAAACGGCACACCTGCAACTCTACACACGCGCATACGGTGCAGCGTTCTCCTGCAAACATCCGGAAGTGAAGCGAGGAGCAGTTCGTGTTGAGACCAGTGTGTGTTCTGTTTTCCCGCTACGGGTCAGTGGGTCAGACGATGGGACACTTTGAGGACGCGGTGGATGGACGCAGATCTTCCGACTGAACTTCACATCAACTCTCAAACAACTTCCTCCAGACTGCCGAGGTAAACAGACCCACGAGCTCTTCCTCAGTCCCCTGACCCCAGGTAAGCTCGTGACGATGTGTTGAGGTGAGTCTACCTGAGGAAGTTCTGAATGTGGAGTTTGATCTCTACATTCACTGAGCTGTCGTCTTGTTCATCTGCAGTCTGAGACTTTCAGAAAATCAGATGTTCACAGGATGTAAATAGAAATCAAATCTGTATGTATTTCTCATTAAAACACAGAAAACAGACAAACAGAATTCAGTTTCATTTTAGGTCGAAAACTCGTGAATAAATATAACATGCCGTTAACAAACCTGCTAATTGTTTCCTCACCACAGTTAATACTAAGAAAATTGCATTGATTGTTTCTGTCTCAATTTAAAAAACAAAACAGAGATTAATATCAGTTTCAAATGTTTGTGCTTCTTTGACACAGCTGTTATTTTGTCATATTTTCCTCAAGGTTTAATGATTTGATCATCAGTTTTGTATTCTTGTTGGTTTGTAGTCCTGCTTTAGTTTGAAAGTTACTTTTGTTTTAGTTTAAACCTTCTTCTATTCTTTAATTTTCAGTTATTTTGAAAGTCTGTCTTTTAGTGTCAGCTCCCTGTGTTCACTTGTGGTCTTTTCTGTCCCTGCTGTTACCTGCTGACCACACCCACCTCACCTGCTTTCTGTTCCTTAATCAGCCAGCTGCTCTCACTCACCAAACCCCCTTCCCCCCTCCCCCGTTGAGGCTGTATCCACTGTTGAGGCTGCATCTCTAGAATTTGCAAAGCATATCTGCTGGTGGATCTCTGCAGTTGGTATCAGGGCAGGAACCAGTCTGACAAACTGGAGAAATCAGACATGAAGAGCTGAGTGAGTCGGACAAGTCTGGACCTGCCGGCTGCTTCATGACTGTTAGAGCAGGATAAAGACTCTCTGCTGGAAGCAGCGCTCTGAGCACTTTCCAGGTTCATCATTTGTTGCTTTTAAATATGTATGACTCTGAAGATCAACATCTTTGCACTCATCACACATTCCACTTCAGGAAACCAAATCTTAGAGACTCTTCTCTCATGGAATCATGCTTCTTGGTCTTCTTCAAACTAAACTCAATATCTTTGTCTTTGACCAAATGATTCATTGGTGACATAAAAATAATTATAGTTGGCTCACTATTGAATCAATGTCAAACCAACAGAAAGTTGAACACAAAGGAATGTTCAAGCTTCATTTGATCAGCAGCTATAAAACACCACGACAAATTTAAAGTCACATGTTGTAACCTGCTGAAGATCAGGAGTCATTAAACTGCCAGTATATTAACCTACCATACAGACTCCTGAAGAACAGCGGAAAGACCAATGTTAGTATTCTTTTATTACACATCATACGGTCTAACCTGCTGTGTAAAGTTGCACCTTATAGTAAAATGTGGTTCATACTAACTCACCAAGGAAACCTGTTGTATTTAAAAAAAAAAATCTGATTCTGATTATGCAAAATGTAGCAATCAGTTTATTTACTGAAACAAAGTGCTGCACAACTCTAAAACAGAATTAAAACAAACTAAGCAATAAAAACACATAAGACTAATAAATATGAAAGAAAAAAAAATAATCTGGCCTAAACTGAAAATACCAGTGAGAATATATGTGTTTGTATGTGTAAACAAATCCTATTTAGAATTGAGCTTATTGTAAGCGTTCAAAAGAACAAAGTGATCAGTTCAGATTAGTATTATTATTATCATTGTTATTATTATTGATCATTGTTATTGTTATTATTATGATCATCATCATTGCTATTGTTGTTATTATTATTATTGTCATTGTTACTGTTATTGAGCCACACACAGCAGGTGAGACAGGTAACACACCTGAAACTGGACTAACTTTATGTTCATTTGTTAAAAATGTGTGTGTGTGTGTGTGTGTGTGTGTGTGTGTGTGTGTGTGTGTGTGTGTGTGTGTGTGTGTGTGTGTGTGTGTGTGTGTGTGTGTGTGAGAGACAGGAAACCATGGAGCTGTGGGACAGACCGAGTGTCCGCCCCCCCACGGAGCCTTTACTTCCTTCACTGGTGAGAATCGACTGACGGTCTCTGAACTTTTCCTACATGAACCAGACAGACGTCATCAGTAACATGCAAACACAGAACATACGTGTGCATATGAAAGAAGCCTCTGATGAACCTGTGTGACATCAGACATGAACACGTACACACTTCTTCTCTGATGTCTCATTCACACTTTGTTTCTGGATCAAATGTGAAGATGAACTTCCTGTTTCCACTCCTGTCCATCATGTTTCCTCAACACTCAACCTCTGACATGAGCTGCTTTTATTTTAGAGCCCCGATATCTGGAACGTGTTTCCTGTACCTGCAGGGATACACCTGAACAACCAGAACCTCGTTCAGGCCGGAACCTGGGACAGAACCCAGCTGGCTCGTTGGATGAGTGGTGGTAGCCAGTTAGATAACAGGGTACACAGGACAGGTGTTGAGCAGTCAAGAGGTGTTCACCTGCTGAGGTGTTGGTCTGATGTGATCTCAGCTGCAGGTGTTGACCGCTGAGAGACCGGTTTGGTTTACTAGTGAGAGTCTGACAGCTGAAATCATTTCAATGGAGACACGTGTAGTAATCTGTGTTCCTCCATCACATGTTCACATGTAAATCTGAACCCTGTACATGTGGCAGAGACACTCGTGTCCTCCAGAAGCTTCATGTTGAGGTCGGGCTCACCAGACATCACAGTTCTTCCTGAAAGTGTTAGATGGATCCGATCCGACATGGATGGGTTTTCACCAAACTCTCATGAGAAAGTTGGAAAACATTTTATTGCGTTGTCTAAAAGATTCACTGGAATTATGGCCGAACCGTAGAACCAGTACCAGACCCAAAGTACATGAAGGGCAGTGTGTACTTCTATGTAGTGTGTGCTTCTATGTAGTGTGTACTACGAACCTTGGTTTGTACCGGTCTGACAGGTTGTAGATGCAGTTTACTAACTGTGACCCATTGAACCTGGATGTGAGTCTCACTGCTCTGAAAGAGGTCTGGTTCCCCTGAAACCGGGTCAGGCTGAGGTTTAACTTTGATTCTTTCTATGGAAATATCACAGGAGACAAGAAAGGTGTTTTGGGGTCAAAGCGATGTGTGTTCTGTCTGTATGTCCATGTTGATCGGGGTGTCTTGTCTTTGGACAGCCCACCCAGAGGACATTTGACTACGTGCTAGTGGGCCAGAGGATGAACGAAGACACGGACCAGAAGTCTCAGAGACAGAAAGCCTTCATTCAGCAGCTGGAGAAGAAAAACATCACGGTCACTGTGAGTTTCTGGAAAGAAGCTGTGATGTCATGTTCTCTAGAAGCTGTGATGTCATGTTCTCTAGAAGACGCTGTGATGCCATGTTCTCTAGAAGACGCTGTGATGTCATGTTCTCTAGAAGACGCTGTGATGTCATGTTCTCTAGAAGCTGTGATGTCATGTACTCTAGAAGCTGTGATGTCATGTTCTCTAGAAGACGCTGTGATGTGTGTCGTTGTGTGTCAGAGGATCAGCCATGAGGACAAAGTGTTTTTCGGCCTCCGTGCTCCCAGTGAAATGTTTGAAGACTACCAGTACCTGCTCAAAGTGTCTGACGCCTGCAACTGGTGTGGAGATGTGAGGGGAGGAATCACCCAGGCTACCAGGTAACACACACACACACACACACACACACACACACACACACACACACACACACACACACACACACACACACACACACACACACACACACACACACACACACACACACACACACACACACACACACACACACACACACACCTTAGTGAAACATATCCATGTGTTCCAGGATCAGCTAACAGAGGTGTAATTATCGTTCAAATACAGCAGCTGCTTACTGACATGTTTTTAACATGAAGGGATCATAGAACGTGTAAATGTCGGGCCGTGTTCCTGACCACATGACAAGCATAGCATCATACGTAGCATGGACAGTATTTGTTCTCTCTACTGTGCCTCTTGTGATATTATAACTGATGAGACACATTCTGTGAATTAAACATGATCGAGATGTACAAATGAGGCAGGGTTATTATTTTTATCAAACAGCTCAGAGTAACAAACTGATTTACTGTGCTCTCTGTTTTCAACATACTTTTATTTTAATGGGATTTAATTACATCCGCTGGCTAGTGTGTCTTCAATAAAAATAGTTTGCTCAAACGTTTCCCGTTATTCTACAATTGAGGCTCATTTGTTTTAATTTTGAACCATATTTTGTTGGTCTAACCCCTAACCCCCTAACCCCTAACCCTTTAACCCCTAACCCTACCCCTCTAACCCTCCACAGTGCTTCCTGAATGTTTATTTTCAGCACTGAAGACACATTCTCCTCTGAAATAACGACAACTCTCTGAATGAACCTCCCGGCTGTTCTTTCTCTCCTTTATTAAGTGCACTCTGGAACGAACTCCTGATGAGTTATTTATGCAGTCCAGCGACAGTTGGTAGCTTTAAGACTTCCATCCTAAAACCTACATGGCATCAACATGCTGCTTGCGTCTTGGTTCTGAAACCACAGGACACTGAAGGAGTCCAAACCCACTCTGGGAGCATTGTGTTCTCTACTGTAGTTCAGAAGCTCCTCAGTGGGGAGGCTGCCGGAGGGGATGTGGTCTGACGCCGAGATGATGAAGGCTCTGCACTCTTGGGTTCAGTGACTGTGGACTGGTTCCCATTTTTAAAAGTACCAGGGCGTCCCAGGGAGAGTTTAGTTTGCTGTCAAACCTCTGATTCAGGAGGAGGATCCCATTCTGGTTGTGGAACAGTGAACAATTCCTTAGTCATGAGCTTCGGGTGGTGACTGACAGATTGAGATCACGGATACAAGTACCTGAATAGATGAACGCAATAACCGAACAATCATATACATTTCATTAACTGAGTTTACATGAACAGAAGCTGCTTTAACTTGTTGTCAAAGAGGAAAAATTATATCTGCTTAATAAAACAAACGGATCTAATAAAGCAGTTTTATTCTGAAATAAACAGTCAAAACTAAAATAGTTGACATGTATCTAAAGTTCGCCTGTAAACCACAGATGCAGAAGACATTTCTTTAAACGTTGTATTGTTCCTCCAGGATTCGAATCGTTCACTTCATTCTTCATCAGACCTTCATCAACACAGGAGGTGAGTGTTCACGTTGAATTCATGTTGTTAAATATATTCTGTGGCTTCGTAAACTTCTACATAGATAGATACTTTATTAATCCTGCAAGGGGAAAGTATTTCGCCACAGCAGCATTTATAGATGCAGGACAAAGCAATAAAGTAACAATAAAAAAAAAAAAATAGGGAGTAAAAAATATTAAATATAAAAATGCAGAATATATACAATAAAAATATAATAGTATTCAATTAAACTAAGATAAACAATAGTGCAAAGAATTAAACAAACACAAAAAACAACTTCTAGCAGACATAACGGCCACAAATGTTTTTCAGGCACAAAGTATGAACTATTGATGTGATGTATATAATTTGTGTTTTGATGTGGAACAGGAAACGCAACATCCTTATGTAGACATGTTTTGTTGTGTCAGAAAACCTGAAGGAGCTGCTGATGAAGGATGTGTTTGAAACCATGTTCTGCCTCCACGAGGTCAGTCAACCTTTCACCAACTGCTCCTTTCATATTGATCTGCTGACACTGAGGCCCAGCTGGTGTGTTCAGGGACCCGAACGGTGCCGCTGCATCGAACACATTCGAAGAGATCAGACCAGACCTTATCGAGACTGTATGAAAACATACTTAAAGCGGTTGTTTCTGTGTTGTGTCTGGAGAGACATCATAACTCCCCCTCTGATATTGTTTGATAAGATACTTCTTTATTTGCTCATCTTTGCTTTAACTGGGTCCAAACAAATAATGAAATAAAGTACAGAAAAGAAATGCAGCTGTGTGAAGAGCCTCTGCTGCGTAACAAACAGTAGATCACAGTAGGATGCACTTGTTACTGTATTCTATATTGTACAGTGTGGACTCATGAAATCCTGTCTGTAATTAGACCTTCCCAATGACTGCAAGGGGAAATTTAAAGGTGAAAACATTTAAAGAAATATGTACTAATATGCACCCTCTTAACTTTCAATCAAATGACTAAAAATACAGTAGAGTCCAGTAAAGAATCAGAACAGAGCAGTAGAGTGTAGAGAACCTGTGTCTGGTGTCACAGTAAAATACAGCAGTGGGAGCACAATGTTTGTCTGGTTTCTACTTGAAGGTAACGACATTAAATCTGAACACAAACTTTTAAAGATATGTTTGAACAGAGGTTTCGATGCTGATGTGAAACTTATTATTTTTTATGTCGGACAAAATTAACGATAAACCCTGATGTTTGTATGTCACATTTCTTTTCCATGATCTTCAGAGAAAAAAGCAGAAACAGCTGACGAAGAAGTGGGCTCGATGGTCGGGACTTTTTACAGGACAACCTGTCAACCATGTCAAGTCAGTCTGTCACTGTCTGTAACTGTCAGTCTATTTGTCTTTGACTGTCTGTATTTGTCTACGACTGTCTGTATTTGTCTGCGACTGTCTGTATTTGTCCACGACTGTCTTTGACTGTTTGTATTTGTCTGTGACTGGGGTTAGGGTCAGATCATTTACCGTGCATGTTCTCCATGTCTATGACAAACTAGTGTCCAAAGCAACAACATGGAAGGGAAAGCAGTCACATGGCACTCTCTACCCCGCCTCATTAAATCTGAGGGAAATCCCTGCTCTACAACGACTGCTATTGAATGACCAAGAGGGGGGCTGCAGTACACAATAATCTATTTAACTATTATACAAGCACTCAAAACACAGGAACAGTCTTTAATTGGCTTTAACTGTCTATCTTTGTCAGTATTTAGATGTATAGAAGAGTTAATGCAGTGAAACATATAATCAAATAAGGATAATAATGAATATATATAGTGCAAGTGTCTTGATCAGTCTAAACTTTTATTTTCTTACAATATTGAATTACACTAATTGTTCTTACAGGTGATCACCATGAGTGAAAATCAGTCTGTTCTCAGTGACCTGCTTTATCTATGAATTATACACAATATTTACAGTCAATACAAATGTCTCTGGATAAGCATCTGTATCAGCCCCATTCAATTTCAATCATTTCCACAGGTTTAGATTTCTAACTCCAAGTATTGTGTTGAAGCGGTTTATTGTAGCTTCATTGAAATCAGTCACGTGTTGATAATATCGAACACTGTCAGACACACACTTATAGTGTTGCACTGATTTGTATTCACAACAAGTGATGTAGATGAGAGGAGCATTAAAAGAAGAGTTCATTTCTGTGACCTTTCACACATGTCATCTGGCTGCTGGCTGTGTAAAGTAGATCAAACCTGCCTGAAGACTATCTCTTCATCATCACGAGATGCTCACAGGAAGCTGGTTCTGAGGACAGGGACTAGTTTAATGGGTGCTGAAGTACGAGTGGATTAAATGAAGGACATTTCAGTGGATCTCTACAGATACAGATACTGCTGTACTCGCTCATCCCTAGTAGTCACTGCTGTATTGATATGTTTGTTTTTTCACGTCTTCTCTTTATTTCCTCGCTCCAGGTGTTACTTTGGAGAGAAGGTGGCTCTGTATTACCTGTGGCTGGGATGGTACACCAAACTGCTGGTTCCGGCTGCTGCTCTGGGTCTCATAGTGTTCCTGTATGGACTTGCCTTTTTCAACACCAACCCTCTCATGTAAGTCAGGTTTACAGACATAAATTAATTTATTAGTACCCTCAACAGCTCATTAAAAATGCTTCTTCCTCTTGAAAAAAATCATGCAATCAACTGCAATTTTCTCCTGTAAACGTACAGCCTTCAGTCTGTCACAGAGTAAAGAAAGTGTGAAAAAAGATCAATTATTTCCTCTTCTACAAGGATTATTCTAAACCAGCCTCCACAAACTTGTTGGTTACTCTGGAAAATAATTAGAAATAACTGAGTTCTAGTGATATTTAGAACTGTTTTCTTTAATTATTGTCACACATTTGTTCAGTGTTGTAATCCATCACTGAGCCGGTTTAAATGTAGAATAGTGGTCAGTCTGCTGTTTGGTATCATTGTGGTCACCACACTTTAAAACCTCTGTGCTGCAGCGTGCTGTCAGTTTGTAATGAGTGAAGAAGAAACAGACCGACACCATCCGGACTTTTACCAGCAGGAACCTGACAGACTGGTCTGTGATCTCTGAATTTATGGTGCTACAGTCGATCATCACCATGACGATGTTAAACAGCTGTGAAGAGGGAAATAATATTATAAATAACTCTTCACTGGTATTACGAGAACCGCTGCCCAGTGGAGGAAGAGGTTCAATGATGGAAGACCAAAACCTGCATCTTATAAACACTGACATTATAATATAAGAGGGTGGATCATTCGTTCCCAAACTGCTGCTCTTGTGTGCAAACAGCACAGCATTGACCTTCATCCTGCTCCGTGCTCGATGCTGCACTCCATTCGCACACAAGAGGAACTGTTTTGGACCATATTGATCCATCCTTGTAGTGAAATCAGGTGTTGGAAAGATGTTGAGAAGTGAGCAGAAGTAAAATATGCACAATACATTTATTTACAATACATTTATTTTATGAAGAGCAATGTGCTCTGATGTGATGGTGTTAATAAATAAACTGCATCGGGAGAATTGAATGTGAAAGTTCATCTCAAAATTGACACCAACATTATGTACCAGCGACGCACTCCGTGTGGCACCGTTCCACCCATCTGGGCGGAGCCCGTTGGTAAAAAAGCTCCTTGTACCGCACCAAAATATCAATGCGTCTAGATTTGCACTTTATCTGTACTGTGAACAAAAATAGGGCCCAATGTGCTAGGTTGTCCAAGACTGTTCCTTTCTGCATGAACATAACCTCAAATAATTATATAAGTCTGTTAAGAAGTATGTTGAATTTGAAAATGTATGACTAAGCGATAGCTCAATCACTATTACTTCCTCTAATGCTTTAATTTTTGTCCTCAGTCAGGAAGTGTGTCAGTCCAGCATCATCATGTGTCCTCGCTGTGATAAAAGGTGCAAAGTGTGGCAACTCTCTGACACGTGCACCTACGCAAAGGTGAATGCAGCTATTTTTTTAAAATCTTTTTTCTTTAACCAGCTGCAGTCAGTTTAACTTAAGAATTCATTTTGCAGAATGCATTTATGAATGTGTAACAGTAATAAGAATTAATCTAGGGAACAATTAAAAAAGGAAGTTAAAAGCAGCAGTTTCCCCAGTCTGAGTTGGACTCTAAAATCACTGATTTCTACAATCGTACAACTTCATATTCTCGTCTTTATAGTCTTCAAACCTGCCTTTTCAGTTCAAATTTCAATCCAGTTTTATTTACATAATGCCAAATCCCAATATACATCATCTCAGGCCACCTTACAAAGTTAAAGACCTAACAATATTACATAGAAACACAACAATTCAACAATTCCTGCATATTCAACAGCTGGAAGGAAAAACTCCCTTTTAAAAGGAAGAAGCCTCCAAGAAAACCTGAACCGGAGGTGATTCAAGCCATTTTCTTTAACCAGTTGGGTTGAGGCAGAGTTGACCTGGGAGGACATGTGAGTTAGGGTTTGGAGTTCCTCAAAGTTCTCCTCCCACCTTCAACAATGTCACAGTCCGTGTCAACAGTTCTCCTTTACGAAACACAGTCTAAGTCCAATCAAAAGTCCTTCTGACTGCCTCCCTGGACTTTTACCACACTTGTTCTTCAGCAGCCACCAGAACCAGAGCATTTTGAACCTGTACGGCCCCTTCTACTACTTTAAGAAACCCAGAGTCACCAGAGGCCTCGTTCTTCAGCTTGAAGACCTTTTTCAACTGTGTTGATCGGCTGACAGCTCTGTCCTCTCTTTACCTATTAGACCTTTTAACATGACCTCAAAGTTGACCATCACTCTCTGGTTTCAGGGTTCAGATCAGACATTCCATTCCTTCTCCATGTTTGGCCTTTGTTGCCCACATGAGGGTTGACTTCTATCAGCTGAGCTGTTCAGAACCTTTTCAGGACCAAACCCAAAGCCTCTGAAGGGTCAAATTGCTGTTCAGTTACTGAGCACAAACAACAGAAAACCTTCCTCCTAGCATTGTTTCATAGATTTTTCTTATTGGAGAACTGTATTACAGCAGTGGGGGCTTGTGAGTACTATCACATATACCAAGAATCTCTCACCCTAACCCTAACGAGACAGTCCCTAACGAAACAGACCCTCATCCCAACGAGACAGTCCCTAACCCCAACGAGACAGTCCCTAACCCCAATGAGACAGTCCCTAACCTCAACGAGACAGACCCCAACCCCAACGAGACAGACACTAACGAGACATTGCCTAACCCCAACGAGACATTGCCTAACCCCAACGAGACAGACCCTAACCCCAACGAGACATTCCCTCATCCCAACGAGACATTCCCTCATCCCAACGAGACATTCCCTCATCCCAACGAGACATTCCCTAACCCCAACGAGACATTCCCTAACCCCAACCAGGTCATAATGAGGATAACAGGTTTTAGCGGCTCCAACAGTCTATTTGAGTGATGAATTGGTTACTCAGGACTGTAAACACTGACATTGTCCTGCTGTTTGTCTGTCTGTGTGGTAAAACATGCTGATCTTTCCTCTTCATAACATACATGATGTGTTTGTATCTACACAGGTCAGCCATTTGTTTGACAATGAGGGCACGGTGGCTTTTGCTATGTTCATGGCAATCTGGGGTGAGTCTCTGACCCAGTATACACCTGCATTATGAACCATCCTGATCCATCCTGGTGTGATCCAATCACACGTGGTCAGCTTCACACCTGGAGTTTCATGTGTTAGAAGTGACCACTGCTAACTTCTCCGCTCTGTATGCAGATAAGCATATGTCATAAATATATATAAAAACTAACGAACATGCTGTAACATGACAGTAACACATCGGCGCACCGGGTCAGATACAAACACAGGAACACGGAGCTGCATTTATTTTTATTGAAATTCAGAGGACGTCAGCTGAGTAGGCAGTCTCACTGTGTCCTCTGGACCGATTGTGTTCACATTACTAACAGAATTTGGCCACGTGTGTCCCAGACCACCTCTGAATGTGGTCTGAGCAGATCAGCATCCTCTGTGTGTTCACACCTGTACTTGAAGCTGACCACTTGTGATCCGATCACACCAGGAGGGATCAGATCAGATCTCTGTTTACAGGCTCTGATCTGATGTCTGATCTGATATCTGATCTGATCTGATCTGTTCTAATGTTTGATCTGATCTGATCTGATCTAATGTTTGATCTGATCTGATCTGATCTAATGTTTGATCTGATCTAATCTGACCTTCTGTACTGACAATGTTCTGGTGACATTTTCTTTGTGTTGTTTCAGCCACGCTGTTCCTGGAGTTGTGGAAGAGACACAGAGCAAAGCATGTGTCTCAGTGGAAGGTGTATGACTGGTGTGAGGAGGAGGTACAGCCTTCAGCCTGACTTACAGACCACACAGTGAAAGATTTAATGTTCACTGTAATGTCCAACTGAGCTCAAGTGACTGTAAACATGGAAAACATATTGTGTAAATACAGAATCATCAAACTGAACAAAAAAATGTCAGGTAGAAAAATGAAAACTTCATTTAAAAACAGGAAAACGGAAACTCACAGAAAGATGCAGTCATGTAAACGTGAATCATTTCATTGCATTTAAAAACTCATAAAAAAAAACGTGTTCCCTCATCAGAGTCAAATGCAGATGAGCACAATGTATTTGACCTGATAACACAAATGGTTCCTGTCTTGTGTGTCTTTATTGAACGTTCAGAAGAGTTTGGGGCAGTTCTTCCTCACAGAGCTCAGACACTTTCTGAGGATATCTGCTGCGATCAGAAGACAGATTTTCTTTCTGTACAGTTTTACTTCAATGTTTAGACTCATTGCTGCATCACCCAACTTCTCCTGTTCTACAGTTGACATTATAATTTATATATTGATAAAACAGGAATTTTAGATTCCCTCAATGATGGTTTGCTTTCCAGACCCAGAGGCAATAAACTCCAAATCAGGATGCTGCCACCTTAAACTTCACCTTCAGGATCTTTTCAGATTGACACTGTATGTGATGTCCTTTTTACAATATACGGTGCTGCTGTTCTTCCCAAACAACTGAATCTCATCAGTCTATAAAACAAGTTTAATTTATAAGGGTGCAAGTTTCAGTTCTCCTGCTTAATGTTAAATCATTTACAGAGTTGAATAATGTAAGTTATTAATGCTATAAATCAGAAATCACTTTTGTCATCATGATGAAATCAATGTTTTAAGGTGTGTTATTAAGGCATTGAGTCATTTCTTCAGTTTGACTCACCAGTTTTAAACATGTCACGTGTTAAGGGGGAATATTAGCCTGTGTTAAGGGTGAATGTCAGATGTGTTAAACATGACGCCTGTGCTAAATAATAATAATAATAACAGTAATACTAATATTAATGAGAATAATATAAATAATAATAGCAAAAATAGTAATAATAACAATAATAATTGTAATAATAACAATAATAATTGTAATAACAATAATATCAACAATGATACTAGTAATAATAACAATAATAATTATAATCACAACAATAAAAGTAATACTAACAATAACAACAACCATAATAGTAATATAATAGCACAACTCAGATCATACTAACTGATTCAAACAAGTTTGTTGTTCCAGGTTTTGTTCTGATCAGCTGATGATCATCAGCAATGTTTATAATTCAAAGCCCATTTTGATCAGTCAGTGACTGTTATCTGCTCATATATGTTTAATGTGTGCATTTAATGTCTGCATGCTTGTATGTGTCAACAGGAGGAACTAATAATGGAAATAGTCAACGATCCAAACTGTAAGACCAAACAGTTTAGACACTCGTACCTGCGCAGCACTCTGGTCCTCGCTTTGGTGACAGTCATGGTAAGACACTGTTTGTCCATCATGTCTTCTTTTAATCTGCTGCAACAATCACACACAACACTGCAACAATCACACAACACTGCGACAATCACACAACACCGTGACAATCACACAACACTGCAACAATCCCACAACACTGCAACAATCCCACAACACTGCAATAATCACACAGCACTGCAACAATCACACACAACACTGCGACAATCACACACAACACTGTGACAATCCCACAACACTGCAACAATCCCACAACACTGCAATAATCACGCAGCACTGCGACAATCACACACAACACTGCGACAATCACACACAACACTGTGACAATCACACACAACATTGCAACAATCCCACAACACTGCAACAATCACACAACACTGCAACAATCACACAACACTGCAATAATCACACAGCACTGCGACAATCACACACAACACTGCGACAATCACACACAACACTGTGACAATCACACACAACATTGCAACAATCCCACAACACTGCAACAATCACACAACACTGCAATAATCACACAGCACTGCGACAATCACACACAACACTGCGACAATCACACACAACACTGACAATCACACACAACACTGACAATCACACACAACACTGTGACAATCACACACAACATTGCAACAATCCCACAACACTGCGACAATCACACACAACACTGTGACAATAACACACAACACTGTGACAATCACACACAACACTGCAATAATCACACAGCACTGCGACAATCACACAGCACTGCGACAATCACACAACACTGCGACAATCACACAACACTGCAATAATCACACAGCACTGCAACAATCACAGCACTGCGACAATCACACACAACACTGCGACAATCACACACAACACTGACAATCACACACAACACTGTGACAATCACACACAACATTGCAACAATCACACACAACACTGTGACAATCACACACAACACTGCAATAATCACACAGCACTGCAACAATCACACACAACACTGCAATAATCACACAGCACTGCAACAATCACACACAACACTGCAATAATCACACAGCACTGCAACAATCACACACAACACTGCAATAATCACACAGCACTGCGACAATCACACAACACTGCAACAATCACACAACACTGCGACAATCACACACAACACTGTGACAATCACACACAACACTGTGACAATCACACACAACACTGTGACAATCACACACAACACTGTGACAATCACACAGCACTGCGACAATCACACACAACCAAACTGAGTTATCTGTAGTGTGATACTGGAAAGTGAACATGCCGTTTACAGGCATTAAACCACCTCACAACCAGTTCAATCCTGCTGGAACAGCAGGAAGGAGATTTTATTGTCAGTTAAAACAAACTCAACTATTTCCTGCTGATTTTGGAACATGAGTGAAACTTATTGGAAAATAAGAATTTAGAAGTGAAAAAGCTTCAAATCAGATGACATGTTTACAGAAAAGATCCGACTAACACCTGGCAAAAGAGGGTTAAAAGAAGCTCCATGCTGGTGTGTTTGTGTTGCAGTTAATGCTGATCATCGGTTTCGCTCATGCTCTGGTGGTGTTTCGAGTGGTCGCTGCACCCTTGATGTCTAAGTGCCAGTGGGAGTTCCTGAAAGACCACGCCAACACTGTGGCTATGATGCTGGGAGCTGTGCTGCACTACCTCACCATTCAGATCATGACCCGGGTCTGTATACCTCTACCGAGTCCTTGTGTGGGCAGACTGGGAGAAACATCCATTACTCGTCTACATTACGTTTAAATTCATTCAATTCAATTTTATTTATATAGCGCCAAATCACAACACAGATTATTTCATGGCACTTAACACATTACAGTCCTTACAGCAAGACTTTACAATATTATACAGAGAAACCAACAATTCAACAATTCCCACATAAACTAGGAGGGAAAAATAACTCCTCTTTAAAGGAGAAAAACAACAGAGGGAAGAAAAACTCCCTTTAACAGGAAGAAACCTCCGACAGAACCAGGATCAGAGGTGGAGAACATCTGTTAACAGAACCAGGCTCAGAGGTGGGCGGAGCATCTGCCTCGACCAGTTGGGGTGAGAAGTGAGCTGAGAGAGAAAAGGACAGCATAGAGATACAAGACATGAACTGTTGGTGGGTCAACAATCACAGAGCAGGGACATGCAGCTCCATGACGGGACATCTGCAAAAGAAAGAACAGAAACTATGCGAGCGAAGGAACTGAATGTAGACAACAGATAATAATAAGAAACTATGGGAGAGAAAAACATGAAGTTAATGAGATGTGATGGTGAGATACAAGTTATAGAGTGAAAGAGTGAGAGGAAAGAAGCCCAGTGCATCATGGGAGGTCCCCCCAGCAGCCTCGGTCTATAACAGCAGAACTGCAGGATGGTTCAGGTTCACCTGAGCAGCTCAACTATAAACTTTATCAAAAAGGAGAGTTTTGAGTCTAACCTTAAAGCTAGAGAGGGTTTCTGCTCCTGAACACAAACTGGGAGCCTGAAAACTGAAACTCTGATTTACATCCTGCTGGTGGAAACTCTGGGAACCACAAGTAGGCTGAGAGAGAAGATCTCTGTCAGGATGATGATGTTCTATAAGATCTATCAGGATGATGTGGTTCTATAAGATCTATCAGGATGATGTGGTTCTATAAGATCTATCAGGATGAGGTGGTTCTATAAGCTCTGTCAGGATGAGGTGGTTCTATAAATTCTCTGAGCTCAGATGGAACCTGGTCATGAAGCACTTTGTAATTCAGCAGGACAATTTTAAATTCTATTCTTGATTTAACAGGAAATCGATGAAGAGAAACTAAAACAGGAGAAATATGATCTCTAAATTCTGTCAGAACTCTTGCTGTAGCATTTTGGATCAACTGCAGGTTTTTAATGCAACATGCATGTAAATTACAATCTAGACCGAAATTATTTGTTGTTTCACATTTGTTGTTCTTCAGATTTTGTGCTTCACGACATTCAGTCAGAATCAAAGTGCCAAATGTGAGCTTTGATTTGAGTCAGCTTACTTCAGCATAGAAAGAACTGGAGATGAAGCACTTTTACTACCCAAATAACAAAGCTTACAAAGCGATTTAACTCTTAGCTACTGCTGTTTACAGCTGTGTCATTTCAACATTAGTTTGTCAACAAAGTGGTATCATTCAGACTGAGGAGAAAAAACTCTGATGAATGTCAAAGACAGTTGGTTTTCCAAAATCAATCGTTGGGTTCATTCTCAAAAAGCAGGTGAAACAGGAGAAGTAGAAAATGGTCCTGTGGACCAAGAAAATAATTTGCACTGTGAAGTAAAACTCTTTGAGTGCACAGCAGGTCAGAAAAGGGAAGCAAGACAAGGAAGCATGTTTTCCTGGATGGAGGCGAACATGCTTTGACCCAGTCTTCATTCATTGTCCTTTATTCACACAGCTGAAGACACAGCAAAGCTCAGGGCATTTATCCACCACAGAGAACTTGGATGACATCTGTGAACCTGTGCTTCTATAAACTCATATAAAACCAGTTGGTGGTTTATATTTACAGAAAGTGAGAAGGCTTCACATTCTTGGACTCACTCAAATTCTAATTAAAATGAAATAATTCACTTAATTTACCTTAAAATCAGTTTTATCATGTACATCAAACAAATCACCAGTTTAGTATTTTTTTTTTAGAATACTATTATTATATAAAATATTATTATTATTATTATTATTATTATTGTAACAATATTCTCCAGAGAATATTCTACAGAATGAATTGAATAAAATTTCTGTTATACCCCTGTTACATTAGTATAGATCGCCCTCTGGTGGGTCACCCTAAATAGAAGACCCTAAATTGCCCCAGCATGATTTCAACCAGGTATAACCAAGAAACATACACACACTAATCATATAATCATACAAGAACGGTGGCTGCAGATTTTCTGTTCATTCATTCTATAATCTTCTATAATTTGCAAGATCAAAAACTGGAAACTATATTATAAAAGTACATTTCAACAAAACTCTGAAAGGAGTTCTTATGCACTTACTTTTCACCCAAATACAGTCCACCCAGACTTAATGAGCCAGAGTGAAGTCAGAGGTGCACACTTGTGAGTCCACCGTCTGCTGCCTGAACAGACTCCAGCAATCCATCATCGCATACGACAGCTGCTTCCAAGTTCAGGACCTGTTTACACACTGACTGTAAAAGATTTAAAACCAAATGAAAAGGACCTTTGACCTGTGGAGCCCTGAACTTTGTGCATGTGCTAAGGGGCTATTTCTCCCACCAATGTAAAGCCGGTCAGATTGAAAACATTAATGTATCATGAAGTATTCAACATGAAACAAAATGAGTATAATTGTCCAAATAATTAGTTTGGACTTTGCTTCTTTAGTTTTGTTGTATATTTGTTGCAGTTTGTGACAAAGTTAAACCGTATTTATCTAAACTGATTAAATTATAATGTTCTTTATTAACCACCAGTGGTTCTGCATTTACAGCTAATCCTCCAACCATGTTCACAAGTTTGTAGAGTCTTTCTCATGTCAGCCTCCAGGAACCAAACTGAATGGATCATATCAGATATAATACAAGATGGCTTCCATTAATGTCTTTCATGTCTGCTGTCTGTTGTTTAACATCCTGCAGGTCAACAGATGGGTGTCCCTCAAGCTGTGTGACATTGGTGAGAACAAAATTGGAGAAAATTCTAATAATAAATCTAAAAAGAAAGATTTCAAATGTTTTTTTTTAATGGTGAATGTAAAACAAAATGAACCACATTACAGATTAGGTGAATAACACTGATTATCATCTGGTAACATGCTGTAAATCCATATCTGTGATGGCAAATGAATGGTAGGGTCTCGTCCACATGTGGGCTGTTACCACCCTGATCATCATCCATGTGTTGGCCATTCGGTGTTAGGCATGTGTTGAACTCTGACCCACCAACTCACACATGGAGGACTTGAAGGATCTACAGCCAGTTACCAACAGCGTCCTTCCAGCACTCTTGTAGAGTCCAGGTCTCAGCTCGTCTGAGCTGTTCTGACATCATGCACAGGACCAGCCACATGTTAGACGGCTGGTCGTAATGATTGGGCTCATCAGTCAATCAATACAGTTCTTGTACTGAATTCTAAATTAACTGAATATTGGACAGTTTGTCAAGTTTCCCAACAGTTGCATTCTTGTTTGTTTGTGTGTTATTCAGAGAAGCTGAACTCACTCGCTGCCACAGAGAGGAGCTTCACGGTGAAGATGTTCACCTTCCAGTTCTTCACCCTCTTCTCCTCCCTCTTCTACGTTGCCTTCTTCCTTGGCAGGTACTCTGTGTCTGTCAGTCACAGTTCACTTCAATTCATTTTTATATTCAACCAAATCACAGCACAAATCAGCTGTGGGCCTTTTATATAGTAAAGTCTAGACCTTAGAACATTACAGAGAACATGGTAGAGACCAGAACCAGAGGAGGAGGTTGTTCCTTCATTTCACACTGCACACATTCAACTGATGATCTGCTTAGTGAATGATTTTAACGCTGCTTGAAAAGTAGGACCGAGACTGACGCATCCTCTGGCATCACAGAGAGCTGGCCCTCTTGGAACAGGTGTAGATCAACGTGGTAATCTGTAACCATGGTAACCTACATATAGTAATCAGCTTGACATTCAGAGGGCTCGCCTACTGATAACTGATGTTGTCTTGTCACAGGATAAATGGCCATCCAGGAAACTATGTGCGTATTGCCACGTTCAGACTGGAGGAGGTAAGAAGAGTAGTTATTCAGATGATTTTACAGCATCACCACCACAGTGGTAACGTGGAGGTGTGTGTGTCTTCTAGTGCCATCCCAGTGGTTGTTTGACAGACCTCTTCATCCAGATGGCTGTGATCATGCTGCTCAAACAGACTCTCAATAACATCTTTGAGTTCACTGTGCCGTGAGTGCGCTTTGTTCTGATGATGACTTCTTGTTAAGTACAGGATGTCATGAAAACACAGTGTTGATGTGTTGAATATTATCTGCTCATGTGTTTTCCAGCTGGTTGAAGAGCTGTCTGAGCAGAAGCACTGGAAAGAAGCTGGAGAGGAAGTGTGGTTACTGTTACAGGAATGCCTGCCGAGATGAACAGGGACGTGTTGAACCCTGTGATATCTGCAAACTTCGAGACTGGCTGCGTAACTACCACCTGGCCAACACGGACGCCTTCAGCCTGTTCAACGAGTTCCTGGAGATGGGTAGGTCAACAGTGTCTCCACCGACCTGACACCTGGAAAAGAACTGGTTTCAAGGTGGACTGCATCCTCACAGAAAGCCTCTTTTGAGATATATGAGCACTAACATGTGAGGACCATATTAAAACTAAAATGAGATGAAATGATGTGATGTTTATGTGCTGAGGTTAAAGGACGGAGATCCAGGAGCCCAGACAGGCTGCTCCCGCAGGAAGACTTAAACTAAGCTGCACCAGAACCTCCTTCAGCAACATGCTGCATTGGTTCATGATTAATATAATAATAATGATGATAATAATAATAATAATCTATCCATCATCTATACCCGCTTTATTCTGAACAGGGTCATGGGGGGGGGGCGGAGCCTATCCCAGCTCTCTTTGGGCAAGGGCAGGGTTCACCTGGACAGATCACCAGTCCATCACAGGGCCAACAGAGACAGACGGAAACAAAGACCGTTCACGCTCTCATTCACACCTCAGGGACATTTGTAGAACCACCAGTTAACCTGAGGTTCATGTTTCTGGATGGTGGGAGGAAGCTGGAGAACCGAGAGAACCCATGCAGGCACACGGAGAACCTGCAGACTCACACAGGAAGGCCCGGATTGGAAATCGGGAACCTTTTCGCTCTGATGCAATAATGCTAACCACTGAGCTGTGCCACCCTAATAATAATTATAATAATAATCATAATAACAACATGTGGGCGCACATTCCTGAACTATCACTTTGTAACATGAGATTAGTGACAAAGAAGAGAAACAGTTATTGGTTTGACACCTGAAGTTCAACCTGTTACATCATCAGCCTTCAAACCTGCGGCATCACAACTGTGTGTGTGTGTGTGTGTGTTTTATATTAGTAGACTGTCGTGTATCTCATGATATGTACATACAGTGTAAAATTCATTTCTTAAATGACTGTTCAGTGATATTTGACTTAATATTATTTCTAATTATGATCTAATTTGTTTCTGACTGTTACACACAGCAGAACTATTATTTTTCTTGACACACACAGAGAGAAGTAAAAGAAGGGAGCAAGCACCATGTTCTACCTGTCAATCAATCAATCTTTATTGGAGAGTCTTTGGTCCAGCTAACAGACAAAACTACACAAAAATAGGACTCATACCCGTGTTCACCTACACTGTACACTATGCAGTTTTCATATAGTTTTCCTCTTTTACTTATTTTAGTATGATCAGGTGAAATGATGTGATGGCTTCTAAAGCAGCTCCTATCAGTCAGTGAACACTGGAAATCAAAGTCTTATTTAAGGTAAAGGAGCCGCAGCTGATTTAAAAGAGCTGCTCACATCTCGCGGTTCTTCCACAACCGGTCAAACTTCTACCCAAAGCAGCTTTAACCTTCATGAGAAATAAGTGCACCGAACAGACTTCTTTACAGAAATTTCCTCAAATTATTCCATCTCCATGTTTCCATGTTGCTAATTGCTGTTGGTGCCCTTTAGTGGTCCAGTTCAGTTTCACCACCATATTCGTGGCAGCCTTTCCCCTTGCACCCCTTCTGGCTCTCATCAACAACATCTTTGAGATCCGCCTCGATGCCATCAAGATGGTCCGCCTGGAACGAAGGCTGGTTCCTCGAAAGACCAATGACATCGGTGAGTTCTATGTTTCACATATGATTCAAACTTTTTTTGCAAATTGGCCTAATATGACATAAATATCATAACGGCGGGAATCATAAGTCGAAGCCGGTAAAAACAGTTTTCCACATGAAATATCCATGAAACATCTGTGCTGCAGATACAGGAACTGTACGTGTGTGTGTCTCTGTGTCATATGTGCAGACGTGTGTGCGTGTGTCACTGTCTCGTGCAGGTGTGTGTGTGTGTGTGTGTGTCACGGTCTCATGTGCAGGTGTGTGTGTGTGTGTGTGTGTGTGTGTGTGTGTGTGTGTAAAACTGTCTTATATGTGCAGGTGTGTGTGTGTCACGGTCTCTGTGTGTGTGTGTGTGTGTGTGTGTGTGTGTGTGTGTGTGTGTGTGTGTGTGTGTGTGTGTGTGTGTGTGTGTGTGTGTGTGTGTGTAAGTAACTGTCTCATATGTGCAGGTGTGTGGACGAAGGTGTTGGAGGTGATCGGTGTGCTGGCTGTGATCGCCAACGGTCTGGTCATTGGAGTGACATCAGACTTCGTTCCTCGTCTTGTCTACCGTTACCATTACGGTCCTTGTTCTAGTGGACAAACTCGTCCACAGTGAGTCATTGTTCAGCTGGTAACATGTCAGCAGACGTGTTTCCGTGTTGTCACATGCCGTGTTTTGTTCTGTTGTTGCAGCTGCATGCAGGGTTACATTAATGACACTCTGTCCACGGCCTTCATGAGTCACCCAGCAGTGAAAGAGGACTTTTTAGATCAGATGGAGATGGATGGCTTTAACGTCACACAGTGCCGGTGAGATGACTGAACGCCTCTCCTGGACATCCAGACGAGTCGTGAACAGATGTGATCAACCGTGTGTGTTGTGTCTGCAGCTACAGAGACTACAGGAGTGCGGACGACTACACTCTGACCTCCCAGTTCTGGTTGGTGTTGGCTGTGCGCTTTGCCTTTGTCATCCTCTTTGAGGTTCGTACTTCAGATAAGAGCTGGGCCATATAGAAATACTACATGGATATTTCGATAGGAGACGCAATGTTGTCTGAGGTTTTCCATGTTGTGACATGGCACAAGTGTCTTTTTCTGGTTTTAAAGGCTGCATTATGATAAAGTCATGTCATTTTTTTAATTTAGCAGACTCTTCTGTTCTTTACATGAACATACAGTTGTGGATTAATTTGTTTGTAACCGTATTAGCTCACTGAAAAAATGCTTAATTCCTCCTGAAAAGTGCTGAAATTAAAAACAATTTTCTTATTTAAACTGCAGCCTTTAGAGAGGGAGATTCACCGATTGAAGAGAAAGTGGGGGGGGGGATCCATTATTGCATCTTCAAACATTATTCTAAAAAGACTTTGGCAGATTTGTTGGTAGAAATAATTTAATCATCACTAGAACTCAATTATTTCTAATTGTTTTCTTTCATTATTGTCACACGTGTTCAGTGTTGTAATCAGTCACTGAGCCTGTTTAAATGAAGAGAAGTGTCCCTCTGATGGTTGGTATCATTGTGGTCACCAGCCTGAAAATGGATCACAGAGAAGATGATCTTAGCATGTTAAAGGCTGTATGAGCATCATGTTCCTGTAACTCCAGCTGCACATGAGGAACCAGTTGAAGGTCCGCGGGACCGGAGTTAGACTGAAGGAGCAACATGGAGCCCAGACTGAACAAAAGGACAGTGCTGATGGTCCACAAAGAACCAAGGAGAACTTCAGAGGAGGTACCAGCTGAACTCAGAGGTCTGAGTACATCAGAGTCTGACAGCGGCAGGAGTCCCTTTCTGTTCCAGTGTCTCCATGAAGACGACCAGGAGGACTCACTGATGAAGATGAGCAGGAGGGCTCCACTGGTGGAGGACAGATGAGACAGAACTGGATCTTTCTTTTTTTTTTTTTCTTCATGGAAAGTACCAACAAATTCATCCATCCTTCTATTGTGTGTGTGCCCAGACTTCCCTCCCCGGCGACATATTCCAGCTCCTCCTGGGGGATCCCGAGGCATTCCCAGGCCAGATGGGCTGTATAATCCCTCCAGGCTGTTCTGGGTCTGCCCTGAGGTCTCCTCCCAGAGGGAGGCGCCCATGAGGATCCTGATCAGATGCCTCATCTTACTCCTTAGGACTTGAAGGAGTAGCGGCTCTACTCCGAGCTCCCTCCTGATGCCCGAGCTCCTTACCCGATCTCTAAGGCTGAGTTCTGCGGAGGAAACTCATTCCAGCCGTTTGTAACCGTGACCTCGTTCTTTCGGTCACGACCCAGAGCTGGTGACCATCGGTGAGGGTCGGAACGTACATCGAAAGCTTCGCCCTTCGACTCAGCTCCCTCTTCACCAACACGGTCCGGTGCAGCACCGCTCCATCCTACCCTCACTGTGACCAAGACCTCACGATACTTAAACTCCTTCCCTTAGGGCAGACGCTCTGTCCCCACCCAGAGGGAGCAATCAACTGTTCCCCAGCAGAGGACCATGGCCTCAGATTTTGAGGTGCTGACTCTCATCCCCGTCTCATCCTCATCTCATCACACTCACCTGAAGAGGTCAACAGGACCACATCATCTGCAAACAGCAGAGAAGCGAACCTGAGACCTCCAAACCTGACGTTCTCCTTCACCTGGCTGCTCCTAGATATCCTGTCCATGAAGGTCACTAACAGAATCGCTGACCAAGGACGGCCCTGGTGGAGGCTTGCCAGCGGGCTCCCCTCTCAGGTCGGGCTGCAGGAGTGTGCCCAGGTTTCCTTCTTGTGGGCATGGTGGGGATAGTTTGGACTCACCCCAGGGACCAGTTTGTTTTGAGAAACCGTACCCCAGGGCCCAATGCTCCGGACAAACCCGTCCACCAAGTTAACGTGGTGATTCTCGGAGGGGCTTTATTTCATCATTATATTCACATTATGGATGATCATTTATCAAAAATATCATTGTGAAAATACTTTGTGAAAGCACAAGTATTTGTTAAAAATATTGTGATATTTGATTTGATTCATGTTGCCTGGACTTTCTTCAAATGTGAGTGAGACTGTGTTGTCCATTTAAATTGAAAAAGTTGTTTAAATATTTGTTTGTGTGTTGTGTATTTCTACAGCATGTCGTGGTGGTGTGTAAGTTTATAGCAGCCTGGTTCGTCCCTGACAGCTCCATTCAGGTGAAGAATGATCGGCTGCACGACAAACTGACTCGCCTGAAGGAGGAGCTACGGTAAGTCCGCTTTAAAACGCGACATATCTTGACTTTACTGCTTAGAAAATAAATACTTTCATGTCTTCTGAAGATTTTTGTCACCTCATTTGAAGGTTTAATAAACAGTGCTGTAATGTGACCCTCAAATGGGAGCTCTCACTGCAGTGTGAAACACCTGTACAATAACACTGTTATCTGATGATGCTGAAATCACTCCAAACTAAAAGCAGCAAATCTGGGAGGGAGATTTTAAAGTCCATAATGTGGGTGGATGGCTGCTGGGCGGCAGGTGTTGCCATGATGCAGTGATCCAGACCAAAGATGGACCCGCAATGATCTGCTTTGTTAGTGTCTCAGGTTCAGGCGAGCATGACAGTCATAATGTTGGTACACCACTTTTAGTTTACACAGATCAGTCGCCTCCACCGTGTTGTTTGATGACTCCTCTGTTCAAACTCTCTGTTGAGGTGAAGCCGTCCTGCTGCAGCACCAAGTCCTGTATTTTGGTGTTAGCTAGGACTCGGTAAAGTAGATGACCGAAGAGTCAGGTTAGTCTCTCCTGGAGCCGATCTAGATGGCCCGCTGGTCTCGTTTGTGGGCCAAAATCAGAGACTCGTGCTGGGTAAGAGCGTCCATGTTGTCTCTACCGCTCCAGAAGGCCACCTTTTCTCCCAGAGGTTTTGTGTTATCATGTGAGACGCTCTCAACAACAACTAATCCCTCCAAAGAGCAGCTTCTGTTGAAAAACTCTTCAGGTCTCATTTGATTGAGCAGTGCACACTTTCCAAGGTCAAACACAAAGGAAAACCCTCCGCTTAAACAACGACACCAGACCATGAGGCCACTGTTGGTTGGTTGGCTGGCTGGTTGGTTGGTTGGTTGGCTGGCTGGTTGGTTGGTTAGGGTTAGCATGGTGACTGCGAGTCTGTACTGGGAGAGGACGAATGTCAGCTTTTAGCCAGCTAGGTCTGTGCTCAACATTGAGCGAACTAGCTGCCAACTGCAGGATAGAATATGCTTGGTGTGCTTCATTGTTCCTTATCGACTGAACCCAAACTGTCAGTCGGAGATGTCTCAACACCTTTTCAATAGATTCTATTGAAACGTTCATGTTACCGTCAGGCTCAATTGTTATTTCTCAGCTGGTCTTCTAAATTTTCACCCAGCATCGTCATCATGTCAACATTTTCATGTGTTCTGTACTTTGGTTCATGATGAAACACCTGCATTTACTTTCACATCTTAATTAATTGAACTCGGTGTTCACAGCTATTTAGCTAATGTTGGCATGCTAAACATGCTAAACATAGTAAACGTCTTACCACTAAACATGATCAACTTACCATCAGGAGTAACTATGTGGACTTTCAGCCAGCTCCTCATCTTATTCAAAAATGTGTGTTTGTGTCTTAATTTCAGCAAAATTAAACGCAGCAAATCAACAGACGTCTGACCTGGAGATGACCGAAGACCTGCTCGCTCTGACGTTTTGAAGTGTGGAAATATTTTTATAATTAATATTTGCTGTAGGAAGACCGGTCTGCACTGCAACTGTACTTCATAATGTGCAAGTCTTATGAGTCCGGATGTTATTGGACTTTTATTTTCTTCTGCTGCCATGTCACAACACAACTCTCACATCTAAACTATAACAGCACAGCTGACAGTCCTCTGAGGTTTTTATATTAAAATGTAAGAAAGCATCTTTTTTTCTCATTTGTTAAAAACTTGTTCCATGAAGCAGTTTTTCAGTTATGTTCCTGTCCTGACTTCAAAAACATAATTGTTGCATATTTCATAAGATGTTTATGCAATCTTCATTGAAACTTTCAGGCAGACGATGCTCTGTCCTGAAAACCACAGCTGAGTGTTCATGCCAGACAAGTGCGTCCCACATTGTAAATTTATCTTGGTTCGTTGAACCCATGCTACATTAAATGTTCTCATATTACCACAAAGGTGAGTGTCTTCCAGAATGTACCTCAGTCTGCTGTGCCACATCACTGGTGCTGTTCCATTTTATTGCACTTCTGCATCTGGCATCCTTTTAAAATCCCAAAGTTACGTCCACTTTTAAACACAGTCTATGGTAAATTACTGGGCATGCAAGTTAATGTCCTCTTTTCTTCACCAAGCTGTAAAGAACATGAACACGGTCCCTGTGATGAGTTGCTGTAACCCAACACCGATGACAAAGATTAATGAGTCGTGCTGCATGAAAATGTTATTTATGTTGGCCATACTTAACTTATGTCTGATATGTATTCAATGAACCATATTGCTTATAGACAGAAGTTGTAACTGTATGCACATAAAATCATTCTATACACAGTGGTGGAGAGATGATCGTGTTTAAATGCAAATTATTAAAGGAAATTTGTTGTCTTGTGAGGTTTGCTAAGCAGAGAACAGAGCCTGGCTGCTGTTGTACGAGTGTGCATCCGTCCCGATACACATTATACTAGCAATGCAGACAATGATGCAGAAGCAACCTTTTCTCGTCACTGCA
>NW_027211238.1:0-7500 GCF_029030835.1 Brachyistius frenatus
CTACCTACCTACCTAAAACTACAGACTGGATATAAAATACAGACTGGATATAAAATACAGACTGGACATAGAACAGACTGGATATAAAACACAGACTGGATATAAAACACAGACTGGATATAAAACTACAGACTGGATATAACACAAAGACTGGATATAAAATACAGACTGGATATAAAACAGACTGGATATAAACTACAGACTGGATTAAAGACGCAGACTGGATATAAAACACATACTGGATATAAAATATAGACTGGATATAAAACTACAGACTGGATATAAAATATAGACTGGATATAAAATACAGACTGGATATAAAACAGCCTCGATATAAACTACAGACTGGATTAAAAACGCAGACTGGATATAAAACATAGACTGGATATAAAACACAGACTAGATATAAAATACGGACTGGATATAAAACATAGACTGGATATAAAACTACAGACTGGATATAAAACAGACTGGATATAAAACCGCAGACTGGATATAAAACTACAGTCTGGATATAAAAGAGTTTGTAGCTTCAGGTCTGTAAAATGGTTCCAATCCAGAAGTGTCTTCAGCTGCAATACCAGCGAGTGCCACTAGAGGTCGGCTCCAAAAAGCCTCCGGCTCCATAGACTCCCATTCAACTTCTCTCATCAAATCCAAAGTGAATAAAATGTGTCCATCAGTTCTCTCGGTGTTGTTAGCTAAAGTCACTCCTTCTTCTTAGTTTTCTGGAGGTCCATCTGAAAATAATCCCTCATTCATTAGAAAAGAAGATTCAAGAAGACCTGGTTTTGGGGGCGTGTCTGTTTGATTGACAGGCCTTTGGTGCAGTCAGGTTACAGCTATCGGTGGGCGGGACGTAGTATCGTCAGGTTTCCAATCAGATCGGTCAGATCCACCGCTGGCTCCTCCCCCAGCTCGTCCAAATATGGTCACTTCCTGCTCCAAACCGCTCCGAACTATCAAGATGGTGACGGACAGAATCTGAACTGGATAGCTTGCTTCATTCTGAGATCCCAGGATCACCGGGTCATCTATGGTGGTGAGGTCAACGAGGGAGGACCCTGACGAAGAGCAAAACAACTAAAACCTCCACGATGGAACAGGCGGAGGATGGTGGCTGACTTTAGAGGAGCGTCACAATGGTTGGGAAGACAGATGATGGCTGCCTCCAGTCGTCCTGGACTCCATGCCGCTGGATCCTGACCCTGATGAAGGACTGTGTGGTGGCTGTCCATGCACCATTTTCCCCGCGTTTAATAAGCGTGTATGAATGAAAGTGTGGAATGACACACACACACACACACACACACACACACACACACACACACACACACACACACACACACACACACACACACACACACACACACACACACACACACACACCACACACACACACACACACCCTTACACCCTTCCCGGACATCTGTTGGTCCCCAAAGGTTCAGACAGGTACGAGACACGAGTGGGTGGAATCTGGTTGAAGGGAGCACAGGTGAATAATTGCATCACTTCCATTTTCTATTTTCACACTCCCAAAGTCTCGCTGCTCTTCATGAATGTAAAATGTTTGTTTTTATGTCGATGTCATCTGTGGAGTTTTAAGTGAGTTTTTTACATAAAATTGCAAAAAGAAAAAAAGAAAAAATAATGTGATTATTTTAATCACAACCTGCTACACTTAAAGTAATAAACGTGTAATCACTTCCTGTGATAATAATCCTGCTGCACATCAGAGATATTTTAGTTCAACATTTTTTTCATGTATTGATTTAACTTAGAGAACCATGGAGATAAAAGTTCCTAAAAGCTCCTAAAAGGTCCTAAAAGCTGCGTATAAGAGCTTTAGATGCTGTTTAATTCTTGTTCATTCAACACATAGACCTGCTGGATGAAACAAACAAAGAGACGTCTCTGACAACTGGACGTGTGGAGAACTGTTTTGTAGTTTACAGTGATATATAACCACATCCATTGATAAAAATAATTGAATTTGAAGATAATTATTGCGATCGTGATTTCCTGAAGGGACTGATTAGTCCGTTGAGGAAGTTGTTCTCCTCAAGTTATTGAACTTTGACCCCATAAAACAGCTTCTGACCTCCCACCAGTGTAGAAATGACTGCTGCCCGTTCCAAGTAGCCGGCGGTGTGAACCAGTTGAGACCATGCGTTAGGCCGGCCGCTCCGTCTCCATGTGCCATCCGGAGATATTTTTTCACATTCTAATAGCGAAAACAATCTCCCGTCAGGTCGTGTGCTCGGCGGCGAAGCGACAGTGATGTAGAAGTGCTTGGCAGTCTCCGAGAAAGCTTCAGGCGACGAGTTCAGTTTGATCAACAGAAAGGATGCCTTCCCTGTTAACGTCTACGTCTTCCTCTGCTGGGGGGAGCAGCGGTTCAGCATCCTGACATCGTAGCTGCAGAGAGGCCGTGTTAGAGGGACATAACCCGTAGAGGGTTGTAGACATGCATTCACAGAAGCTGTCACGGCGGTCCCACGGCCCGGGGACGGGCTTCTACTGGGGCAGAACCTTTGATCGAAGTTAATTCATGTTTTCCAATTCAGTTTTCCATTTTACAGTATGAGCTGAAATTTGTCATTGTGATATTTCAATATAAATTGATTCAATCCACACAATCGGTTTCATGAACACAGGAAGTAAATCATATTTTCTTTCCTGCTCAGGATTTTACTGCCTCGGCGGTTTTGTCAGTGCAGGTGTCGTGTTTTCCAGCAGTGGATTCAGTATCTCACTTAAAAACAAAAGCTTTTGAATAATTACATGATGCCAGCTGGATTACCTGAGATAATCTGACACGTCTGACAGCTGTGACGAGCTCAGAGGCAGTGATGTTGTAATCGGTGTAATCATGACAATAAATCTGTGCTTACATTTGAGCTAACAGCAGAGAATCGTGGCGCTAACCCTTCTTAATGAAAACCGGTGGTTGTTTCTGGAGGTTTATCGGAGGATGCAGATCCAGAAAATTCAGACATGTGAAGATGTCTGTTCACGTCTTCGCCCGATCTGATCAAAGTTGATTCAAAATCGAAAAGGTGATGGAGTCCTCACACAAAGCTTTAAAATATATAGTAAAGCTTTTACAGGTGCCATGGAAACAGAGTTAGTGAATACATATGAGGCCGTATGAGACACGTGGCTTCAGGGTTTTTTGGGCGCTGACGTGGTTTGACCTGATGGTGTTTGCAGTTTTATCACATTGATGTTAGCTGAAGTGTTGATTTTTTTTTTAAACAGTCTCTTTAGATTAAATATTTGATGCAATAAAACAATTGGTGACGTAATGATTGACAGCTGTGATTGGCGGTTCTCGTGGAGGCACCTGTGGAACGTGTGGACCTGTTCTGGAATGTGGAACGACTGTTCTGCAGTAAATCAATCTGTAGACAAAAGGATTTGGAAGACAAACAATTTATAAATACAAAATGACTGTGTTAACCAGCAGTTTACAGCGAGTGTCCAGATCAAGAGGAGGAGCAGGAGGCGGGACCTCTGTACCTCCATCACCTGGACACCACTGTGGTTACAAAGGTATTCACTGAACATGACGTTCTGTACAGTGGAGACACATCGTCCACCTTTATGTACCGTGTATGAGCTCAACAAACCAATTTTAATATGTGCATAATGGTAAGAGATTAAGGAGAAAACCATACATTTTCTTTTGATGAGTTTCTCTGAATTCATCAAAAACAGAGGAACTCCAAAGTGTCCAATTTCAAGCTGCAAATATATTTAATCTAAATTAAATAAATCCACACGTAGGATTTTGGTACGATCACTGTTCCCTCAACTCACTATAAACAAATAAATAAATACTTTCTGTTCATTTAAAAATTACTCAGATTTTCTTTAAAGCACCTCAAGTATACCTTTGACTTTCTAAAAGTTTGCCTCGGCCGTTCACCTCTATGTTTGCAGGAACAAAGAAGTTCCCGGTGGTAAACTTTTGAACCTTGTGAGTTGTTGTGGACTGCCTGAGAAGAGGATTACTTTGAGGCTCGGGGGAGGAACTGTCCACGGCAAGGAGGGAAGTCCTCTCCAGAATGTCTCATTTGTGGATGAGGTGCAGGTTTTGCCTTCAAAGCCTGCAGTCTTCAGAGTCTCCATTTCCTCTGCTCACACCTCACATGACCACACGGTGAACAGCCGGGACACGGAGGCCCAACGCTGCTGACTACTTCTACATCCATTTTTCTGCTGCATTCACTGGAAGTCACTCAGCGGAACAGAAGCGTCAGCTGAATGTCTACGATGCAAAATGTAAACTAAAACCTCAAATCACATATTCTTCTACTCACTGTGCTCCTCTTCATGCTCTTTATCATCACCCAACATGTCAGCCTCCCTCCCCTCTCCCTCTCCTCCCCTCCCCAGCCTCTTACTTCCCTCCCTCGTTCTGGTAGAACAACAAAAACCGAGTCGCTGGCAGTGACAGGTGACGTTCTGGATGAAAGTGCTCGACTTCAGCGGCTGTCACAGCGCTCAGCAGAGAAGTGAAGGAACCAAAGGAAGAAAGGTTCTCGTTGGAGGGGAATAGAGGGAGACGAGGGAGGAGCGGAGGTGGAGATGTGAACTGAAGTCGAGGAGTGTCGCCCTCGGGGCTCTGAGCCTCTAATTGACTGCAGTGGGTTGACGGAGGCTCTTTATGACTGTCACTTCCAACACACACACACACACAGATTTGTATTTCTATGCTTATGAGGGAAGCTTCTGGTACCTTCACTCTGTATAACCTTCACGCCTCCCCTCAGAGCTACAGGCCCGGTCTGAACCCATCTCAACCTCATCTGAAGTTTAATTAGACCTTCACAGCAGCATTTCTCGAAAGCTTCATACAGAACTCAGTGTCTAATGGACACACTCAGTTTATGTATGTGCAGAAAATTAAATTCAATATATTCACTACTGAAAACCAAAATACACTAACCAGCTAGCATATATTTGGGCAAAATGAAGTTAATATCACAGAATGACATCTTCATCATTGTTTGAGAGAGCAACAAAACATTAAACCAGATAGAAACATGATCCAGAAACCTGGACCGAGATCATTGAAGATGGACTGAGGTGAAGTGGACAACTGTCCTGAGGTCTGATGGATCACAATCTGAGATTCTGTTTGGAAATCATGGACGCTGCATCCTCCAGGTTAAAGAGGAGAGGGACCATCCAGCTTGTTATCAGCTCAGTTCTAAAGCCAGCATCTGTGATGGTACAGGGATGCATTAGTGCACACGGCATGGGTAGCTTGAACATCTGGAAGGAAGCATTAATGCTGAATGATATATTCAGGTTTTGGAGCAACATATGCTGCCATCCAGACAACGTCTCTTTCAGGGAAGGTCTTGTTTATTTCAGCAGAACAACGTCCAACCACATTCTGCACGTATTCCAACAGCATGGTTCTCTAGTAGAAGAGTCCGCTGATAAACTGGCCTCCTGCAGTCCAGACCTGTCAATCATTGAAAACATCTGGAGCATCAGGACATGAACAATACAACAAAGGAGACCCTGAAGTGTTGAGCAGCTGAAATCCTCTATCAGGCAAGAATGGGACCACATTTCACTTTCTAAACTCCAGAAACTGGTCCCCTCAGTTCCCAAAGGTTTCCAGAGTGTTGTTAAAAGAAGAGTTGATGCAGCTCAGTGGTGAACATGATCCTGGAACAACAACTATCAAATTCAAAATAAGCTTATATTTTCCAAAAAACTATGAAATTTCTCAGTTTCTACATTTGATATGTTGTCTTTGGTCTATTTTATATTAAATATGGGTTTATGTGATTTGAAAATCATTGCATTCTGTTTTTATGTCCATATTACACAGCGTCCCAACTTTTTTCGTCTTCTATAAAGTTGTATAACACATTGACTACAAACATAATACATAATAGAACTGACTGCTGAGCTTTTCCTTACTTGGGTTGATTTTCTTCTTGTTCTTGTGCTTAATATAAATTAATACGTACAGTTTGCACATCTTTCTGCAGATACCTTCACACACTTTCATAGTTGTACATAAAAACAAATGCTCAGAAAAAGTTCCACCCCTGGGCCTGTCTACATGTAATCACAGCATGCACACGCACACACGCAACATCTCCCATGATGACTGTATCTTGGATGTACTCCAACAAACACACAGACAGACACACACACACACACACACACACACACACACACACACACACACACACACACACACACACACACACACACACACACACACACACATGTACTGTAACTAGAAAACGGGTGACAGATGCGGTTTCCTGAACCTTTCATCAAACCAAAGCTCCACTGGGACTCACTCAGAGGGACTCATCTGACAAAAACATGTTGATAACGGCCACGTCACGTAAAGCCAGGACTGGAGAGCGGGGGCATGGTGTGTGTGTGTGTGGGGGGGGGCGTTCGGATGACTGCATGAGTGGCTGAATAAATGGCTTGAAGGAAGCATGGTTTGGTGTACGAGTGGCGAGGGAGAACAGGAGGTGGTCTTCGAAAGATCCCGAGAGGTGCGCTCAGGAGCAGATGGCATTTGTCTGTGAATCTATTACCACAGTGTGACAGCAGCGAAACACACAGACACACTAAAAATAAGAACAGCGCCACACTGATGCAGATGCTTCGAGCAAGGAAAATGTCAGGGTTAAAAGTAAGGAGCTTCCTGGAAGACGAGGGTTTAGAGGGACATCATTTTACACAATTCAAACTGTTTACTGGGTGAATATGAAAATGAAAATAAACCATATTTTTCTCAAAGACCATGGTCCTGGTGGGTTAGTCCAATCTTGTATTCTGCTGAACCTTCACCTGCAAGATGTCGGACCATTCCGATCCGTGGAGTCACGTGGCAGACGACCATGATAAGAAGCTGGATGAAATAAAAGCAACAGCGATTTCTACTGAGGGAAACTTGAGTGAGTCGTTGAAAGCTGGTGAGACTTTCTGGAGGGAGATCCACATAAAGCCTTCAGCTCTGACCCATCTACACCTCCAGTTCAAACACAGTCGATGAAACAACCTTCACTCCATGTCGCTGGGTTTATGCTGAGACATCCGAATCCTGAGGAATTAAGGAATTAATCTCTTCGCAATTGACAGATCAAAATGTTATGTCGGTTTTTAGGTTGTTTTTTTTCAGTACCTGCTGTGGGCATTCATTTAGTACATTTCCAGTATTGATTAATATGTCCAATAAGTTCCGTTGCTGTGACCACATAAACTTTAATTTGGGTTCAAATCATTAAATATTAGTTGTTAAACGATGTAAAATCGTACCGATGGGCCACATACAGTATTTATGCTGGAGATCCAGATATGTCAGCCGGGCTGCACCTCACTCACGGCTTCAGTATCTGGCGTGATTACAGTGTGGAAGCCCTGTTCACCTCCGGGTTCGCTCAGCCTCTGAACCCTGCGCAGTCCGTCTGAAGGAAACCTCACTGCCGTCCTCTGACCTGTGGG
>NW_027211238.1:17500-20000 GCF_029030835.1 Brachyistius frenatus
CGTGACAATGTGGGACAATGTGACAACGTGGGACAATGTGATAATATGGGACAATGTTACAACGTGGGACAATGTGACAACGTGGGAAGACGTGGGCCAAGGTTGGAAGACGTGGGACAAGGTGGGAAAACGTAGGACGTGACAACGTGGGGCAATGTCGGACAATATGGGACAACGTGGGACAATGTGACAATGTTGGACAACGTGGGACACGGTTGGACAAGGTGGGAAAACGTAGGATGTGACAACGTGGGGCAATGTGACAACGTGGGACAACGTGGGGCAATGTGAAAACGTGGGACAATGTGAGGCAATGTGGGACAATGTGACAACGTGGAACAAAGTGGGACATGGTGGGAAGATGTGGGACAAGGTGGAACATGGTGGGAAGACGTGGGACAAGGTGGGACCATGCAGGACAAAGTGGGACAACTTGTGACAATGTGGAACAAGGTGGGACAACATGGGTCAACGTGGGACAAGGTGGGACAAGGTGGGAAAAGGTGGGACAAGGTGGGACAAGGTGGGAAGATGTGGGACAATGTGGAACAAGGTGGGACAAGGTGGGACATGTAGTAATACTCAGCGAAGGAGTGAAGGATTTTGACACGTCCATCCAATTCCGAGCTTAGCATCCCCAACAGGCCTTCAGAATGCGAAGGACTGAACAAATCTAATTTATTTAAATGCACCTTTTCCAACTCCCACGCTGAGTTCCGGGCACGAAGGAATCCGAAGCTTCATGTTATCGACGCAAAGATTGTTTTCGTTGTCGCTGCATTTGCAGATTTTAGAGAAGCGTCTGTCCTGCAGTGTTCACTTGTGAAAATAGAGCTTATCGAAAAAGTAGGAAATATGGAAAAAGGGATTAAAATGCTGTGGACACCTGGTCAACCGCTGGTGGGACGAAACTCAAATAATCACATTTTTATTATTGACATTCAAGCAGTTCCACCATTTCAAAATGTTTCACATCTTCTTCGTCTGTGTGTCTTCATATCTGTTCCCAGATCTCAGCAGCTCTGTGAGGGCAGTGTAATTATTACAGATATGAATATGTTATGTGAGTATATTCAGAGAAGGAGAGAGTGTTTTTTAGTGATATGAAGTATTTCCATGCATCATCACTTCCTTCCAGACTGAAACCTCCAGCAGCACGATGGTCTGACAGGAGTCGGTGTGAGCTGTCCTGCAGGCCTCCTCCATCTCACCACAACCTACACTTCCTCCAACGGAGATGAAGGCAGAAGAACAGAGAAGCAGCTGGAGGCGAGAGTCCTCTGATCTGGAGTCCAAATCAGACAGCAAAACATCTTCCACATCACCTTTGAAATACTTGGAGAAAACATAGCCGAGCGTTAACTTTCCAGCGAGGTACGAGTCCTCCAGGCGAGCGTTCGCTGTTGTCAGCTGGAAGCCTCGTATCGTGTTTCTGAGTCCGTCTGATGAACGCCGATGAGCCTCGGGCGGCAGGACGGGGACTCCACCCACACAGGAGCATCCGGTCCTTCCAGTTCGGTCGAGAGCCGGAGGTCTTCCGGGAGATGCGACTTCTTCACGTGACACTGACGAGATTTTAAAGCTCCGTGTGAGACGCACCAACAGAAGGTGTGTGAAGACGTTCAATCTGATGCAGTTCACTTATTTACAGTGACAACTTCATCTCCCTCCGACTAACACATGCTGTGTGTGTGTGTGGTGTGTGTGTGTGCGTGTGTGTGTGGTGTGTGTGTGTGTGTGTGTGTGTGTGGTGTGTGTGTGTGTGTGTGTGTGTGTGTGTGTGTGTGTGTGTGTGTGTGTGTGTGTGTGTGTGTGTGTGTGTGTGTGTGTGTGTGTGTGTGTGTGTGTGTGTGTGTGTGTGTGTGTGTGGTGTGTGTGTGTGTGTGTGTGTGTGTGTGTGTGTGTGTGTGTGTGTGTGTGTGTGTGTGTGTGTGTGTGTGTGTGGTGTGTGTGTGTGCGTGTGTGTGTGGTGTGTGTGTGTGTGTGTGTGTGTGTGGTGTGTGTGTGTGTGTGTGTGTGTGTGTGTGTGTGTGTGTGTGTGTGTGTGTGTGTGTGTGTGTGTGTGTGTGTGTGTGTGTGTGTGTGTGTGTGTGTGTGTGTGTGTGTGTGTGTGTGTGTGTGTGTGTGTGTGGTGTGTGTGTGTGTGTGTGTGTGTGTGTGTGTGTGTGTGTGTGTGTGTGTGTGTGTGTGTGTGTGTGTGTGTGTGTGTGTGTGTGTGTGTGTGTGTGTGTGTGTGTGTGTGTGTGTGTGTGTGTGTGTGTGTGTGTGTGTGTGTGTGTGTGTGTGTGTGTGTGTGTGTGTGTGTGTGTGTGTGTGTGTGTGTGTGTGTGTGTGTGTGTGTGTGTGTGTGTGTGTGTGTGTGTGTGTGTGTGTGTGTGTGTGTGTGTGTGTGTGTGTGTGTGTGTGTGTGTGTGTGTGTGTGTGTGTGTGTGTGTAAACAGGTGGAGGTTACCCCTCGCTGCTCATGGTGGTCATTTTTTTGCATGTATTTTATGTCAGG
>NW_027211238.1:30000-33825 GCF_029030835.1 Brachyistius frenatus
ACACACACACACACACACACACATCCAGTCTCGTCACTTCCATTTGGGCCATGAGTAACCCTGTGGGTAGACCCTTCTTACCTGGGGGAGAGAGGTCCGCTGCTTCCTGGTAATAGGGACAATCCTGCAACCTCAAGGTTCACCACACACACACACACACACACACACACACACACACACACACACACACACACACACACACACACACACACACACACACACACACACACACACACACACACGCCCGATTAGTCACAGTTTGCCAGAGGAACCACCCCCTCCCTTCAGTCTGAGTCGTAGCCCCGTTATAGCAAACTCACACACACTCACTCATGTAAACAATAATTATTTGTAGCTGTAACCTCCTCCTCTTGTTGGCGGTGACCTTTGACCTCGCCCTCAGGGTCTGCTGATGAATACCACACTGAGTATCACCTTAGAAGTTTCCTTCTTCTTTCTTTGCTGGTGGCTCCTCCCCTCTTGACCTCAGAGCACTTATACACACACACACACACACACACACACACACACACACACACACCTGACGTTACGCTTGTGCGCCGCTGTGGTGTTCAAGTGTTTGAGTTCATGAGGGCTGAAAATGGTGTAAAAAGGCAAAATGGGGAAAAAAACATCATGACATCACACGAGACTGACACGCCTCCAGAAAAAATATGTGTGTGTGTGTGTGTGTGTGTGTGTGTGTGTGTGTGTGTGTGTGTGTGTGCAGGTTCTGTCTCCCAGATAAAAACCTCCATGCTGCGTTTGTGGGCTGCAGGACAGGAAGGTTCCAGCTGGACCTCACTGGAGAGACGCCAACAATGTGTAATACATCACTGATGTCGCTATGAACTGTGGGTAATTCGAGATGACGTTGTCTTGGCCTCCAGCAAAACTGTGAGGAACCTTGGAGTCATCTTTGATGAGGATTTGTCCTTTAGACACCATATAAAGCAAATCTCCAGAACTGCCTTCTTTCATCTACGTAATATTAATAAAATCAGGAAAATCCTTCCTCAGCATGATGCAGAAAAACTCATTCATGTGTTTGTTACTTCTAGACTAGATTATTGTAATTCCTTGTTGTTAGGATGTCCAAATTACTCATTAAAATTATAGAACTGACATCATCCTGACAGATCTTATAGAACCACATCATCCTGACAGATCTTATAGAACCACATCATCCTGACAGATCTTATAGAACCACATCATCCTGATAGATCTGATAGAACCACATCATCCTGACAGATCTTATAGAACCACATCATCCTGACAGATCTGATAGAACCACATCATCCTGACAGATCTTATAGAACCACATCATCCTGATAGATCTTATAGAACCACATCATCCTGACAGATCTTATAGAACCACATCATCCTGACAGATCTTATAGAACCACATCATCCTGACAGATCTCATAGAACCACATCATCCTGACAGATCTTATAGAACCACATCATCCTGACAGAGATCTTATAGAACCACATCATCCTGACAGATCTTATAGAACCACATCATCCTGACAGATCTTATAGAACCACATCATCCTGACAGATCTGATAGAACTACATCATCCTGACAGATCTTATAGAACCACATCATCCTGACAGATCTAATAGAACCACATCATCCTGACAGATCATAGAACCACATCATCCTGACAGATCTTATAGAACCACATCATCCTGACAGATCTTATAGAACCACGTCATCCGGAAAGATATCTTATACAACCACATCATCCAGACAGATCTGATAGAACCACATCATCCTGGCAGATCTTATAGAACCACATCACCCTTATAGATCATCCTGACAGATCTATAGAACCACATCATCCTGACAGATCTTATAGAACCACATCCTCCTGGCAGATCTTATAGAACCACATCATTCTGACAGATCTTATAGAACCACATCATCCTGACAGATCTGATAGAACCACATCATCCTGACAGATCTTATAGAACCACATCATCCTGACAGATCTGATAGAACCACATCATCCTGATAGATCTTATAGAACCACATCATCCTGACAGATCTAATAGAACTACATCATCCTGACAGATCTGATAGAACCACATCATCCTAGATCTCATAGAACCACATCATCCTGACAGATCTTATAGAACCACATCATCCTGACAGATCTTATAGAACCACATCATCCTGACAGATCTTATAGAACCACATCATCCTGACAGATCTTATAGAACCACATCATCCTGACAGATCTTATAGAACCACATCATCCTGACAGATCTGATAGAACCACATCATCCTGAAAGATCTTATAGAACCACATCATTCTGACAGATCTTATAGAACCACATCATCCTGACAGATCTTATAGAACCACATCATCCTGACAGATCTCATAGAACCACATCATCCTGACAGATCTTATAGAACCACATCATCCTGACAGATCTTATAGAACCACATCATCCTGGCAGATCTTATAGAACCACATCATTCTGACAGATCTTATAGAACCACATCATCCTGACAGATCTGATAAAACCACATCATCCTGAGAGATCTTATAGAACTACATCATTCTGACAGATCTTGTGGAACCACATCATCCTGACAGATCTTATAGAACCACATCATCCTGACAGATCTTATAGAACCACATCATCCTGATTGATCTCATAGAACCACAACGTCCTGACAGATCTTATAGAACCACATCATCCTGATTGATCTCATAGAACCACAACATCCTGACAGATCTTATAGAACCACATCATCCTGATTGATCTCATAGAACCTCATCATCCTGACATATCTTATAGAACCACATCATCATGAAAATTCGTATAGAACCACATCGTCCTGAAAGATCTGGCAGAACCACATCATCCTAACAGATCTGATAGAACCACATCATTCGACAAGACCGAACTGCTCTTCCTTCCAGGGAAAGACTCTCCCACCCTCGACCTGACTACTACCTTCAACAACTCTGTTATCCCGACCCTGACTGATAAGAACCTCGGAGACACTCGACAGTCAACTCTCTCTTACTGCCAACATCACTGCAACAACACGTTCCTGTAGATACATGCTGCACAACATCAGGAGAAGACGTCCTCTTCTCACTCAGGAGGAGGTGCAGGTTCTGGTCCAGGTTCTGCTCCAGGCTCTGGTCCAGGTTCTGGTCATCTTACATCTAGACTACTGTAACTCCCTCCTGGCAGGTCTACCTGTTTGTACCATCTGACCTCTGCAGCTAATCCAGAATGCCTCAGCTCGACTGATCTTTCACTCTCACTCTTCTGCTCCTCCTCCTCCTCCTCCTCCTCCTCCTCCTCCTCCTCCTACTCCTTCTTCTCCTCCTCCACTGGCTACCAGTAGCTGCCCTCATCCGTTTCCAAACATTGGTACTTTCGTACCGTGCTCTGAACAGATTAGGTCCTGTCTATATCCAGGACATGGTCCAACCGTACATCCCAGCCCGTTCACTCCACTCCTCCTCCTCCTCCTCCTCCTCCTCCTCCTCTTCCTCCTCCTCCTCTACATCCAGGACATGGTCCAACCCTACATCCCAGCCCCTCCCTCCGCTCTGCTTCCACCAATCTGCTTGTTGCTCCTCACTGAGCTAAACACTCAACAAAATCATGACTGTTTTCTGTCCTGACTCCTAAATGGTAGAATGAACTCCCCACCGACATCAGGACATCAGAAACTCTGAACATCTTCCACCACAAACTAAAAACACACCTCTTCAGACTTTACCTTGAACAGTAGAACTTTAGTATTTTAAAATAGAACTTACTTAAAGAACTTTGTAGTTTGGCTTTCTGGAA
>NW_027211239.1:0-33592 GCF_029030835.1 Brachyistius frenatus
CATCTTAAATGTGGGCATTCAGAAACCAGTAAATATGTCCAAGTGATAAATACTTCTGTGCTTCAAGTATGTATTTATGTATCAGGTATGTTTACATCAAAATTCATCATCTGTATGACTTTAAAGGTCGCTAGCCCAATGCTAACACTAATTCTATAGTAACTCTTATTAAGCATTACATAATCACAGGGTTGGAAAGCAGGTTATGCTAAAGTCATGTGCAACCATAGTTAGCTGTAGAAAGGATGATGTCATTGTGTAATGACTATGAGTGGATGGATTACAATTTATCTTCAAAACTCATCTATATAGACTGAACTTTGGGGACTTTCCCCCATTTCCATATGAAGATGACCTTTAAACATAAAATCAGTGGAGCAGTTCTTACATGTTGCTTGTTTCACCCCAACTTTCAGCCAGCACTGTTGTCCAGAGCAGGAACGTACCTATGACATATTACAAACATTACAAAATGTCTTGTTTGTGAGCTGAGCTGCCCAATGGAGCAAGTTCAAGCTCAAATAAATACCTCCTTCCTTCCTTCCTTCCTTCCTTCCTTCCTTCCTTCCTTCCTTCCTTCCTTCCTTCCTTCCTTCCTTCCTTCCTTCCTTCCATCCAGACAACCACCACAACCAAGCAGCACTACAACAACTTCAGAGAGAACAGACTGCTGCTGCCATTAACACACAATGAGCAACACAAGTGACTTCTAACCAGTCACACACACCTTTGACACTACTCACATTATTTTCACCTGGGATGGAAGATGTGTGGAAGAATTACTTCTGAAGGCTTTTGCTACTGTGACCAGGTGATAATAGACAGGAGCCACAATAAACTGGAACTTCAGACTGATGTAGACAATCCAGTTGACTGGATGATAAAACTAAACACCAGGATTGATAAAGGGCTTCAAATAACTGTTTAATACTAAAATAAAAACAAACAGAAATTAACAACCAAACAAATCAAGAATGTGGGTCCAAACTGCAGTCAGGGAGGCTGGTTGGAAATGACATGTACAACAAATAATCATCACTGCAAACAAATTCACTGGAGCTAAACCAAACCATTTAACAGCACTACAAAATAAACTAACTTAAACAAACTCACACAAGACATGAATAAAGACTGGAACCATTTCCTTCTCCCTGGCAGCCCAAACACAGACACACTGTTTTAATGCTAAATACTTTGGGCTGTTTTTTACATTTTCATTTCTTTACAAACTAAAACCTAACAAATGATGGAAAAAAACAACAGTGGCTGGTTTCTCAAAAGTATCTGCTAAAATAACAAATCAAACAAAACCATTTTCCAGGTTCCGCAACGCCTCGGTCCATCCACGTCCAACTGCGTCTATATGATTTCCTGCAACAAATGTGGAAAACAATATATTGGTGAGACCAAAAACTCCATCTCCACCAGAATGTCGCAGCATAAATATAACATCACAAATCTGAGGCCGGCTCACACCCCGTTGGTCCGCCACTTCAGGTCCCACGGTTGGCCAGTGGTTCGAGTCTCAGGGATCCAAACCAACTCATCATGGATGGACACCTGTAGAAAAAAATGTGAAAGGACATGGATCTATTTGATGAACACCATAGAACCACTGGGGGGTCTAAATGAAAAATACTGTTAGTAAAGACGATATGTAAAAGCGACTTACCTTTGACCCTGGACAAAAATCTTATCCTAACCCTAATCCTAGCCCTAGCCCTAGCCCTTACCCTAACCTAACCCTAACCCTAGACCGCGAGGGGACCACTTTTCTTGTATTTTATTTTTCTTTCGTGCCTACGCCTGATGAAGACCAAACAGGTCGAAACGTTGCGACAGGCACAGAACAAACCGGTCACACTTTTTCTGATGACAATCTAGTCACTTTTTATTTTATTTCTTCTTCTTTTTTTTCATGCAGGGATCTGTCTCCTCCTGTAACAAAAAAAACAAAAAAAGACAAAAAAAATCAGAGAGGTTATCACATTGAACAGGGACAAATGAGCCCAAATTAGAGACACGGAATGTGGGAGAGAGGGGTTGGGGTGGGAGTCCTGCCGGAGGATGGACCGTGCATCTACTCTCGCCCGTTTATTCGGACGGGAGGATCAGAATACTTCACCTAACCCTAACCCCTAACCCGGGAAACTCTGGCCCTAACCCTAACCAGGGAAACCTTGGCCCTAAACCTAAATTTATAATTATTTTAAAAAATCAGATCCCTATATTTAAAAATAACAGAAACAGTGGTCCATTTAATTGGAAAACATATTTTAATACCGTAACACACCAGAGAAGTTACGAGGACTAAAACGGGGAGGTACGAAGGAAAGCCAACGGACAAAAAGATCGACAAGGCAAGCCCCCGAACGGGGAAATACGGCCAATGGGAAAGAAGCTCCAAAAGCCAAGCCCCCGTGCGGAAAGGTACTGTCGAAGGACAAACAGTCCATAAGGCAAAGCAGAGTCAAAGGGAAAAGAAAATCCACAGGACCCAAAAAGGGAAGGCAAAACCGAGCCGACGGATATAAAAAAAAACCCCACAGACAAGCAAAGCCGTGGACTGGGAAATTCCATGGGGCAAACCGCTGCGCGGGGAGAACAGCCAATGGGAAGGAAGCTCCAGAAGCCACGCCCCCACAGGACAGGGAGACTCCATAAAAAGGGGCAGAGGCGGACGCCACCCCTGTCCTCATTCGGTCTGCTGACAAAAGGCAGGAAGGACCTGCTCAGCAAGCAAAAAAACACTCGAAGACCGCGAGGGGACCACTTTTCTTATATTTTATTTTTCTTCCGTGCCTACGCCTGATGAAGACCGAACAGGTCGAAACGTTGCGACGGGCACTAATTGAGGACAAACCGGTCACACTTTTTCTGATGACAATCTAGTCACTTTTTATTTTATTTCTTCTTCTTTTTTTCATGCAGGGATCTGTCTCCTCCTGTAATAAAAAAAAAAAAAAAAGACAAAAAAAAAATCAGAGATGTTACCACATTGAACAGGGACAGATGAGCCCAAATTTGAAGCACGGAATATGGGGGAGAGGGGTTGGGGTGGGAGACCTGCCGGAGGATGGACCGTGCATCCCCTCTCGCCCGTTTATTCGGACGGGAGGATCAGAATACTTCACCTAACCCTAACCCCTAACCCTAACCCTCTTCCCTAACCCTAACCCATCCCTCTTCCCTAACCCCAACCACCCTACCCTAACCCTCCCAACCCATAAACCTAAAATAACCCCCGCCCTTTTCTTTTCTTTTAAATATTAGAAACCAAGGGATTTGGGAAAATAGAATAATTAGGGATCAAGATAATATTAATAGTGGTCAAATAATTAGAACAATTAGAATTAAAAAAGGCAAAGAAAAACCGAGGAGAAAAGCAAATCTTTTCTCCAAAACTTAGGTGCCTTCCCAAAAAGGCATATAATTAGGAGCCTTCTAAATAGACAGGGCTCTCGGCCAATGAGCAAAGAGCTCCGCTAGGCCCACCCCTGCAGACAGGGGGAGGCATATATAAGATCAGCTGCAGAAGCTTCTGTCCCCTCTTTCCATTATCTGTTGAGCTGAACACAGGAACAGACCTCATACAGCCAACAAGACCACTATTCTGATTTCATTGTGCCTTAGCCTGAAGAAGACTCACAGTAGTCGAAACGTCGCGACAGACACGATATAATTTTTCAAAAAAATCCAGAATTTTTTTTTCTTTTCTTTTAAAAAAACAACATGTATATACTTACCTTACCCTACTTTTTCCCTACATTGATTTCACCCTACTTACCTGATTTTATTTTCCTTCCCTTTATTCCTTTGGAATAAAACCCTTTTTCTCCCTCCCCAACCACCATGAGCACAGCTCATTACGATTGGACCCTTGTCAGCCACCGGAAGGGACGAAACCGTCCCCCGGCCAGGCCACAGACAAATTACGGGCACGAAACACACAACAGGGGGGAGTGGGATTGGACTGGGAGACCCACCTGGAGGAAGGCCCGTGCTCCACCCTTCATCCATTCGTTTGGATGGGGGGGGATCAATTCCCACATCCTAACCCTAACCCAACGGGGAGGGACGGCCAATGGGAAGGAAGCTCCAGAAGGCAAGCCCCCGCAGGACAGGGAGACTCCATAAAAGGGGCAGAGGTGGACGCCAACCCTGTCCTCATTCGGTCTGCTGACAAAAGGCAAGAAGGACCTGCCCAGCAAGCAAAAAAACACTCGGAGACCGCGAGGGGACCACTTTTCTTATATTTTATTTTTCTTTCGTGCCTACGCCTGATGAAGACCAAGACAGGTCGAAACGTTGCAACAGGGACAAATTAAGGACAAACCGGTCACATTTTTTCTAATGACAATCTAGTCACTTTTTATTTTATTTCTTCTTCTTTTTTTCATGCAGGGATCTGTCTCTTCCTGTACAAAAAAACAAAAAAGACCAAAAAAAAATCATAGAGGTTATCACATTGAACAGGGACAGATGAGCCCAAATTTGAAGCACGGAATATGGGGGAGAGGGGTTGGGGTGGGAGACCTGCCGGAGGATGGACCGTGCATCCCCTCTCGCCCGTTTATTCGGACGGGAGGATCAGAATATTTCACCTAACCCTAACCCGGGAGGATCAGTATACGAAGCGTAACCCGGACAGGTACGGTCGATGGACAACCAGTTACATAAAGCAAGGCAGAGCCAACGGACAAAAAAACCCACAAGACAAGCAAAGCCGTGGACTGGGAAATTCCATGGGGCAAACCGCTGCGCGGGGAGGGACAGCCAATGGGAAGGAAGCTCCAGAAGGCAAGCCCCAGCAGGACAGGGAGACTCCATAAAAGGGGCAGAGGCAGAGCCCCCCCTGTCCTCATTCGGTCTGCTGACAAAAGGCAAGAAGGACCTGCCCAGCAAGTAAAAAAAACACTCGGAGACCACGAGGGGACCACTTTTATTTTATTTTTCTTCCGTGCCTATGCCTGATGAAGACCAAAAGGAGTCGAAACGTCGCGACGGGCACAAATTGAGGACAAACTGGTCACACTTTTCTGCAAGACAATCTAGTCTCTTTTTATTTTATTTTACTTTATTTTTTCATGCAGGGCTCTGTCTCCACCTAAAACAACAACAACAACAACAACAACAAATAATATAGATACTCACCTCGAACAGGGACGAATGAGCACAAAAGGGATCCCCGTCCATCACCGTGGAGGACGAGACGGTCCCCTGGTGACATGGATGGGGATACCCTAATTGGAGGCATGGGATATGAGGGAGAGAGGTTGGGGTGGGAGACCTGCTGGGGTATGGACAGTGCACCCCCTCTCGTCCATTAATTTGGACGGGAGGATCAGTTCCCCTAATCTAACCCTAATGATCATGACAAAGATAACAGACACGCTTTCTCATCGCAAACACATTCAATTCAATTCAATTTTATTTATATAGTGCCAAATCACAACACAGGTTATTTCATGGCACTTAACACATTAAATGTCATGAGGTGGTGTTTACCAGAACCCAAATGCAGGCTCACAGACTTGGGAATCACTTCCAAAATACAGTCTTTATTCCAATCAACACAAAAACAAACTAACAAACAAATCAAAAGGTGGCACCTATCGTGTCCACTTGCTTCCAGTCGGGAGGGCAACTCAACCGACAGATCCGGGGAGACACGGCTAGCAGGGCAGCCGGCAGACCAGCGGACAGGACCGCTGGAAGAAATGGAGCTAATAATACTCCCGAGTCGGGAGGGCAACTCCACCAACTGGTGACTTCGACAGGGAGCTCCGCAGGAGGAACAGAAGCCGGAGGAACGGGAACGGGATGGACGGAGAACAGACAGAGGACGGACGGGTGACTAACAAATGAACCGACAACCAGAGGAGTGCAGGGGCAGGGTACATATAGTCCGGGGAGGTGATCAGGGAGATGCAGCACACCTGCAGGTGGTTATCCAGGGCGAATAGCTGCAGCTGCTGGGACCGGTGAGGGGCGTGGCCACGGACAAGCAGACAGGGGACTGAGGGGACACAGGAGGAGAGGAGAGGAGAACACAGAACAAGCAGACAGGGGACTGAGGGGACACAGGAGGAGAGGGGATCGGGGGCAAAACGGAGGAAAACCGGACTCCTGACATTAAAGTCCTTACAGCAAGACTTTACAATAGTATACAGAGAAACCCAACAATTCGACAATTCCCACATGAGCTAGGAGGGAAAAAAAACCCTCCTCTTTAAGGGAGAAAAACCTCCAACAGAGGGAAGAAAAACTCCCTCTTAACAGGAAGAAACCTCCAACAGAACCAGGATCAGAGGTGGGCATAGCATCTGTTACCAGAACCAGGATCAGAGGTGGGCGGAGCATCTGCCTCGACCGGTTGGGGTGAGAGGAGAGCAGAGAGAGAAAAGGACAGCATAGAGATACAAGAGAAGAACTGTTGGTGGAGACGACAATCGCAGAGCAGCTCCATGACGGGACATCTGGAAAAGAAAGAAGAGAAACTACACGAGCGAAGGAACTGAATGGAGACAACAGATAATAAGAAGAAACTATGGGAGAGAAAAAGATGGTGAGATATGAGTCAGTTAAAGAGTAGGAGGAAAGAAAAGAAGCTCAGCATGTAACGAGGTCCTCCAGCAGCCTCGGCCTATAACAGCATAACTAAGGGTTGATTCAGGTCTACCTAAGCCAGCCCTAACTATAGGCTTTATCAAAAAGGACCGTTTTGAGTCTAATCTTAAAGCGAGAGAGGTTTTCTGCCCCTCCAACACAAACTGGGAGCTGGTTCCACAGGGGAGGAGCCTGAAAACGGAAGCTCCGCCTCCCATTCTACTTCTGGAAACTCTAGGAACCACAAGTAGACCAGCGTACTGAGACAGAAGTGCTCTGCTAGGATTATATGGTTCTATAAGATCTCTAAGATATGATGGAGCCTGGTCATGTAGAGCTTTGTAAGTCATCAAGAGAATTTTAAATTATGTTCTTGATTTCACAGGAAGCCAGTGAAGAGAAGCTAAAATTGGAGAAATATGATCTCTCTTGCTAAATCCCATCAGTACTCTTGCTGTAGCATTTTGGATCAGCTGCAGGTTTTTAATGAGTAATTTGGACATCCTAACAACAAGGAATTACAATAATCTAGTCTAGAAGTAACAAATGCATGAATGAGTTTTTCTGCATCACGCTGAGGAAGGATTTTCCTGATTTTATTAATATTACGTAGATGAAAGAAGGCAGTTCTGGAGATTTGCTTTATATGGTGTCGAAAGGACAAATCCTCATCAAAGATGACTCCAAGGTTCCTCACAGTTTTGCTGGAGGCCAAAACAACGTCATCTAGAGTAACTAAGTGATTACAGAAAGAGTTTCTGAGGTGTTTAGGACCAAGTACAATAACTTCTGTTTTGTCTGAATTTAGAAGCAGGACGTTTTTGGTCATCCAGGCCTTTATGTCTTTTAGACAGGCTTCAAGTTTTACTAACTGATTAGTTTCATCTGGTTTTATAGAAAGATATAGCTGAGTGTCATCTGCATAACAATGGAAGTTGATGCAGTGCTTCCTGATGACATCTCCTAATGGAAGCATATACAAAGTAAAAAGTATTGGGCCTAACACTGAGCCTTGTGGAACTCCATAACTAACTCTTGTTTGTCTGGAAGACTCATTGTTGACATGGACAAACTGGAATCTAGCTGATAAGTAGGATTTGAACCAGTCTAATGCGGTTCCTTTAATCCTCGTAACGTCTTCTAATCTCTGTAATAAGATCGTATGATCAATCGTATCAAAAGCAGCACTGAGGTCCAGAAGAACAAGTACAGAGACGACTCCATTATCTGAGGCTAATAAAAGGTCGTTAGTAACTTTCACCAGAGCTGTTTCTGTGCTATGATGAACTCTAAAGGCTGAAAATCTTCAAACAGATCATTCCTTTGTAAATGATCAAAAAGTTGATTTGCAACAACTTTTTCAAGGATTTTAGGAATAAACGTCAGGTTGGAAATTGGTCTGTAGTTTCCTAAAACAGCTGATCAAGAGTCGGCTTTTTAAGTAAAGGTTTAATTATAGCCACTTTAAAAGCCTGTGCATAGCTGGTCACAATAGATAGGTTGATCTGATCTAATATGGAAGTATTAATTAAAGGGAAGACTTCCTTAAAAAGTTTAGTTGGGTTGAGATCTAACAGACAGCTAGAGGATCCAGATGAAGAAATAATTCTAGTTAACTCAGAGAGCTCAACAGGAGAGAAATGTTCCAAGTTTACATCTGGTCCTACAGTTGCTTCCAGGGCTGCTGTGCTTAACATCACATCAGTGATGGTGGCAGGAAGGGTCGGCCCGATTCTCTCCCTGATAGTAAGAATTTTATTGGTAAAGACGTTAATGAAGTCATTACTGCTGAGAGCTGAAGGAATAGAGGGCTCAACAGAACTGTGACTCTTTGTCAGCCTGCTACAGTGATGAAAAGAAACCTGGGGTTGTTCTTGTTGTCCTCTATTAATGATGAATAATATAAAGTTCTGGCCTTACCAAGAGCTTTCTTATATAATAGTAGACTATCCTTCCAGGCGGGTGAAATTCTTCTAAATTAGTGGAACTCCATTTCCTTTCCATCTTTCTAGTCGCTGCCTAGCAGAGCGTAGTTCTGAGTTGTACCATGGAGACAACTTCCTCTGGTTCATGACTCTCTTCATCAGAGGGGCGACATCATCTAGAGTTGTAGCAGAGATACTGCAGTGTTTTCTACCAGATGATCCACTTGTGTGGGACTAAGATCAACATAGATGCCTTCCACTGCTTTAACACACGGCATCGAAGAGGATAAGCATGTAACTGCTTCCTTAAACTTGGCCACGACATCATCTGACAGACATCTACTGTAGTGGGATTTATTCCCACATGCTGTGTCGTCCATTATTGTAACTTCAGATGTTGATAAGAAGTGGTCTGACAAAACAGGGTTTTGAGGAAATACAATTCAACTTTAAGTTTCCATGCCATACGACAGAACCAGATGGAGGGTGTGGTTACCACGGTGACGGGGTTTATTTACATTCTGAGAAAAGCCTATAGAATCTAATAATGATCTGAAAGTAGAACTGAGGCTGTCGTTGTCCACGTCAACATGAATGTTAAAGTCTCCCACTATCATCACTTTATCTGAACTCAGCACTAAATCTGATCAAAAGTCAGAATTCAGTTAGAAACTCTGAATAAGGACCAGGTGGGAGATAAACAACAACAATACAATCCGTTTCTCTGCTTTCCAGTTTGGGTGAGAGACTAAGAGTCAGACTCTCAAATGATTTATAACTAAGTTGAGGCTTTGGATTAATTGATAAACTTGAGTGGAAGATTGCTGCCACTCCTCCTCCTCCTCCTCCTCGGCCTGAATCTCTAGGAATATGATAATTAATATGACAGGGAGGAGTTGCTTTATTAATACTAACATATTCTTCCTGTTGCAGCCAGGTCTCTGTGAGACAGAGTAAATCAATCTGATGATCAGTTATCAAGTCATTTACTAACAGAGATTTAGACCAGAGAGATCTCATATTTAATAGTCCGCTTTTAATTGTCAGATTTGTTTGATCCATTAATTTGGTAGGATCCATTTTTATTACATTTTTATTGATAGATCTTTTCTTGAGTTTTTTAAATATAGGTGGTCTGGGTACAGACACAACCTCTATAGGATGTTGAAGTTTTTGGGTGAGTGACAGCTCTAAAGAAGCTGCAGAGGAGCTGTAAGACTGCAGCTCTGCGTCCTGGCCTCAACCCTGGATGTCAGGTTTTAGGGTTGTGAAGAGACATGGCCATATTTCTAGAAAGAAGAGCTGCACCATCTAAAGTAGGATGGATGCCGTCTCTCTTGTTCCAGAGACTGTTAAAAAAATGACAGTGTATGAATCAAAAAGGAGTAATGACTGTATAATGAGTAAATACAAATAGTGCTAAGTAGTAACACAAGAACAAGAAGACAAACAAACTGCATATTGAACTTGATCAATATTGAAAATGATTTTGATCATACTTTGAATCTCAGCGAGATGAGCCCTATTTGAAGATCCGTTAAAGTCTGAATACTCTGTGCACCTGTCAGAGCATCAGACAGTTATATTATAACAGTAATATGTTTGAAATGTTCAGCAAATATTTTTTTTAAAAAAGGACGAATATATTGTCAGGATAACTAATATTTAATCCCCTGAAACCTCCAAACTACAAGTCACAGTGTCCTCCCATGAATGATCATTTAGTTCTATCAGTCCACAGCAGGATATTTACATTAGTCATAAACACAGCTTGTTTCACATGTTCATGATCATCAATCTGAGAACAGACCAACGGCTCAAACCTTCATCCAGGTATTATCTTACTCACACTTTATCGAAAACAAGGGAGGATCACAGCCTGCAGAAAGATCAAATAAAAGTAGCTTCTGCACTCTAACAGGTGATTTATAGTCCCTCATTAATAAAACCACTGTTCTCCATCATCCTGCTGACACCTGAATCCTGATGATGTGAAAATGTTTGATGTGTTTTAGGAACGGATGAAATGAACATTGAGTCCCTGGATGTCCTGCAGCTAGTTGTAGATACACAAACACTTATGTGTTGAAGTGAAAGAGGGCGTGGCCGACCATGACACACATCAACAGTTACACGGCCTGTTGTGTGTTCATGTGCGTGTTCAGACACATCACAGTCTCATTGTATTCAACAGAAAGTTAATTCAAGTTTAATCTGATGAGCAACAGTCACCTCACAAAAAGGTTTGTGATCCTCCTGTTTATATCATCTGAGGGAAATGTATTCAATCTGGATTCATAATCATCTGGATTCATTAAAAACACACCGGCTCACTGCAAACACAACAACGATGTTGTTCAGTCAGTGTGTTTTCACTCCAATAGCTTTGAATGATTTGTTTTTTTTATGTAAATGAAACTGTCAGATTCATGTTAACTGGTCCAGGATCTGTCTACAGCCTGTTCTGCAGTATGATTGATGGCTGGTGGTTTTCATGTGTGCAGGTTTCTTCCATATGTTCCATGAATGATCTCTGAATCTGGACTTCTGCAGGAGGCTGATTTAAATTTTATGTTTATCTTATCAACACTCAATCAACTTGGTTCTTTATCAATACTCTTATTCCTTATTTATATTTTAGATGTGACAAAATGTTGTTTGCACTGCAGCAACACAAATGTTGACTACAGAAGACTCATTATGAACTCCTCTGTCCTCCTTTCCTCCTGTCCTCTGTCCTCCTCTCCACCGTTCTCCTGTCTTCTTGTCCTCCTTTCCTCTGTCCTCCTGTCTGCCATCCTCTTGTCTTCCATCTTTCTGTCCTACTGTCCTCCGTCCTCTTGTCCTCTTTGGTAATATTCTGTTGATTCTCTGGTGTTGAGAAGCATCATTCAACACGACTCCGTTAACTGAACAGTTTTGTTGCTGTATTAGCATTTCCCAGCATGCCTTAGTTGTTTCTTTGTAACTTTTGACAATAAATCAACCAAATTAAATCGAAGTGATGCGCAGAAATTATTTTTTATTTTGGTAAAACATGCTGTTTATTAATATTTCAATGAAAACAATGATAAATAAAATGGGGCTATCATTCAAATTCATAAGTGTACAAGGGAGGAATGTCCAATAAACCAATCACAGTGACAATAATACATCAGTTAGTTTGTAAGTTGTTATACAAAGTTTTCATGCATCATTAATTATTGCCCAATGAATATAATCACACTGAATATAATTGTTAAATATAAATGTGGGATGAATATGTTGTTATCTTGTAGTCAGTCTGACCTGAAACCTTTATAGTGTGATGACACTTTAACTCCATGAATGTCAAACAATTCACACTTTTAAGTGTTGACTGTTAACATTGTAAAAGAGTTCATATTCAAACAACTCAAGGTTAAAGTAGAATTTACTCTTCATGGGAGTGGTTTTAACTCCCAAAGAGTTCAAGGTTCAACTCCTGAAAAGTGTTAAAAATCAACACCAAGAAAAGAGTTCCTTTGATTGATAGTGAATTTGATGGTCTCACATCTAACAAAGCAAAAATAATTGATTTGAAGTCTCAGAGAGTTTATTCAAAAGATGTGAATTTTCTGTGTAACCGCTGCCGCTCCTCTGATCGTGAGACACGTCCCAGTGTCTGTACGGTTTGTCTCTGTCCCAGGAGGTCTCACCTGAAGGGAGCAAAGAAATGTGGCGCTTCCTGGTTACCATTTAATTTCCATGCTGCAGTACGAGGACGCTGCTTTGCATACAGTTAGAGCGCAGCTCCGGAGTGACACACAGTAAAGTCAACAGTCGGCTGCTGGGACCCACATCTCTGCACATTTATCATCTTTATTTATTATAAAGGAGAAGTGAACTACTTGACTGAAGACCAGAGAATAATGAAAATAAAGCAGATTATTAATATATATTGTACACGCTCATCAGAAGTCATTTTAGTTATTACGAGTTGAACTCTATCTTTAATTTCTGAGTGTAGAATACAAATTTAGATTTTAAACAAACAGTGAACGTGTGATGTGTTTTAAGGTTGAATACAGTGAACTGTAGAGAGGAGATCATAAAGAAATGTATGTATTTAGTATGTTCCATATGTCGTCAGGTCCTGCTGAACATCACCAGCTGTGTTAATCAGTCACTGCAGCAGGAAGTCCAGGAAACTCATCAAACTCTTCACACATTTAGTGAACAGCTGATAGTTACATACTGTTTCCGATGTGTTTATTTAAACACAAACACTAGCACTCTTCACAGAGCAACGCTGGAGCTCTGTCAGAGTGACCATCGGGTTCTTGGTCACCTCCTTGACTAAGGCCCTTCTCCCCCAATCGCTCAGTTTGGCCGGGCGGCTGACTCTAGGAAGAGTCCTGGTGGTTCAAACTTCTTCCATTTACAGATGATGGAGGCCACTGCGCTCATTGGGACCTTCAATGCTGCAGACATTTTTCTGTACCCTTCCCCAGATCTGAGCCTTGATACAATCCTGTCTGAGGTCTACAGATGATTCCTTGGACTTCATGTATTGGTTTGTGCTCTGACATGTCAATTGTGGGACCTTATATAGACGGTGTGTGTCTTTCTAAATGACGTCCAATCAACTGAATTTATCAGGTGGACTCCAATCAAGTTGTAGAAACATCTGAAGGATGATCAGTGGAAACAGGAAGCACCTGAGCTCAATGTTGAGTGTCATGGCAAAGGCTGTGAAAACCTATGCACGTGTTTTTTTTTTCATTTTTATTTTTAATAGATTTGCAAACATTTCAAAAAAATGTTTTTCACTTTGTCATTATGGGGTATTGTGTATAGAATTTTGAGGAAAAAAATGAATTTAATCCATTTAGGAATAAAACTAACATAACAAAATGTGGAAATAGTGAAGCGTTGTGAATATTTTCTGGATGCACTGTACATACTAATATCCATACTAAATCCATACTAGTATACATTCTAAATACATAATAATATCCATACTAAATACATACTAATATACATACTAAAAACATACTAGTATACACAATAATATACATACTAATACACATACTAATATACATACTAAATACATACTAATATACATACAAAATACATACTAATATACATACTAATATATGTGCTAAATACATGCTAATATCCATACATCAGAGAGGCGGGGCTCAGGTGTGTTTCCACTGCTGTACAGTTTGTGTTCTTGGACTGACCTCTACTGATATTTGCATGATGGCTTTAGAGTGATTTGTTTCTACCGTGCACAGTCCAGAGAAACCAGATGCAGCAGTTCATTTTGCTCTGCAGCCGTCTGACTGTCCAACAGAGACACAGACAGACGGTTTACTGTTCAAATGTGTTGTTGACGAGACTTTATCAGAAATAAGTGATAAACATGCTGGAGATAGGAACCCTACATCATCTTCAGACTGTTCTGTTGGACTGTTGTTCATTCCATCAGACACAAAGTTCGTATTCGTACTTATGTAAATAGTTCAATCAAAAGCCTGACTGGCTGCCGGTTAAGTGTGTGAATGGTTCTGTAATCCCTCCAAACAAAGGCATCAGAAAGGAGTAAAAAAAGAGAAAGGGCTGATTTCCCTAGCAGTTAAGGTTGTGGCTCCACTGTGCCTGCTCCTGTTACTCCGACCGTGCCCTCTGTCTGGACCAGGGCTCGGTCCCGGCCCACTATTTGCATGGCAAGGGCTACCTGAATGTGAAGCTCCCCGGATTCTCACTATCTGACATGCAAAACCAGCGGAGGACCAGTTAAAATGGCGCACGCGCACAGTCAACACAGGTGTACTCTGTCACAAAAGCTCCTACCCCCCTCACCCCACCGGCCCTTTAAACCTGCACCACTCTTCACAGTGTTATGGAAATGAGAGCAGTGATTTAGCTGGAACTGCCTGCACACTGTCGAGGGATGAAGGTAACTGGTCTGATCTGAAAGTACAGTGGCAGGACCAGAGGAGGGAGAGGAAGAGGAAGAAGAAGAAAAAGAAGATCACGAGGATGCCAAGGTCTTTCCTTGTGAAGAAGAAGCGCGGGGCCTGTGGAGCATGGCAGTGGAAAGAAGAAGAGCAGCATGAGTGGAAAGAAGACACAACAAGAGGTTTGAATCTTTTAGTTCAGTTTCACATGTCAACAGTAAAATATCCTGTTTGCACCTCGTCATTTACTGGTGCTGCTCGTTTAGTCCGTGAAAACACGGAGGAGCAGAGATCTGTCAGGTCCGACCCCCAGCGGCTGTCCACGGGGCCTCAGACAGGATGTGGAACAGCAGCAGGAGTTGTAGTACCGCTCACTCTGACAGGGTCCAGAGGACCGGGGGGCCACACCAGACCGGACTGGTCCCCCATGATGCTGCGGGGCCCCTTCTACCATCCGAGCACGCTGGCCCTGGTCAGCAGAGCAAAGGTAAGATCACACATCTCATCATGGAGCTCTTTATTCTAACAAGCACTTATCATCCATCTCCATGTGACTATGTTTAAAAGTACTTTAATAATTCATGTTCATAACAGGAATCAGTTACTGAGGAAAGTTATTACGTTTTTCTTAAATATGTGTGTGTGTGTGTGTGTGTGTGTGTGTGTGTGTGTGTGTGTGTGTGTGTGTGTGTGTGTGTGTGTGTGTGTGTGTGTGCGCGTGTGTTTGCGTGTGTGTGTGTTTGGCTGAGTGTAGGGTTATGGAGCAGCTGTGTTCAGAGTGAGTGTTTCCTGTCAGTAGATTTATGAACCTGCAGATTTGATGATAACTCCTAATTTAATATATATATATATATTATATTATAATATTAAGAATATATATATTACCTGTTATAAATATTAACTGATTATACTGCAATTTGTTCTCTGTAAATATTAGAGAGGACAGAAACACCTGGGGAAAAAAAGTGCAAAACTGATGTGCTCAGTGCGTCTTTGATTGTGTATTTGTGGATGTTATGAATCAGACTTTACTTTGGATTCAAGGTTTGTCTACTACATCGACCAGGTTTTTAATTTTCTTTATTCTGGGGCTTGTATGCAATCTACCAATCATGGCTCAACATGTAATGTGTTGGCACTTGCTGTAACAGAACATTTTGGTTGATGATGATAATTATTTTAATTTTTATTGATCAGTTTGGCGACCTCACCTTTTCCTTATAGCCCCGCCCCCGCATGTCCCCCGTGTCAGGTGACTTTGTGTGCTCCGTGTGCCACAAGATCTTTCCCCTGCAGCGCATGCTGACCCGACACCTCAAGTGCCACAGCCTGGTGAAGAGACATCCCTGTCGGTACTGTGGCAAAGGATTCAACGACACCTTCGACCTCAAGAGGCACATGAGAACACACACAGGTGAGGAACAGGAGAACACACAGGTGAGGAACAGGTGAACACAGGTGAGGAACACTAGAACACACAGGTGAGGAACAGGAGAACACACAGGTGAGGAACAGGTGAACACAGGTGAGGAACACTAGAACACACAGGTGAGGAACAGGAGAACACACACAGGTGAGGAACAGGAGAACACACAGGTGAGGAACACGAGAACACACACAGGTGAGGAACACTAGAACACACACAGGTGAGGAACACTAGAACACAGGTGAGGAACACGAGAACACACACACAGGTGAGGAACACTAGAACACACAGGTGAGGAACACTAGAACACACAGGTGAGGAACACGAGAACACACACAGGTGAGGAACATCTACTGCAGAAAGTCTTTAATAGATCCTGATAAGGTGAAAACATCCAGATGTTTGTATGTACAGAAGTACGAGCACACATGTCACATGTTATATTATAAGTAACGACTGATGCATCAATGTGTTGTTATTAATATATTAACATGTATTTTTAATGATGCACTTGATTGAGATGGAGGTAATAATAATTATTAATAATGAATAATACAATTAATTTAACAATAATATTGAAGATCTTCTAAAATGCTTTATAAGATGAAACAGAAGCTCAGCTGTTTAATTGACTCTTTAGGGATGTATCTTTGAATATGCTTATCATATATTGTTTAATAAACTTGATTAATTCAGTTCCATTTGAGTTTATTTATATAATGAGAAATCACCACACAACAAGTTATTTCAGGGCACTTAACACAGTAAAGTCCTGACAACAACTTTACAGCATCATACAGAGGAGCATGGCAACTCAACAAAGGAGGGAAAACTCCTCTTTAACAGGAAGAAAAGCATCAGACACAACCAGACTCAGAGGTGGAGAACATCTACCAGAACCAGGCTCAGAGGTGGAGAACATCTGCCTCACCCAGTGAGAGAGGAGAGCAGAGAGAGAAAAGAGCAGCATAGAGATCCAGGACATGAACTGATGGTGGTTCAGTAATCACAGAGCAGACAAACAGCTCCAGGTGAAAGATGTCTGCAGAGGAAAGTACCGAAGTACCGGAGGAGGAGAACTGCAGGGAGACAACAAATAATAAGCAAACTATGGGAGAGAAGACATGAAGTTAATGAAATGTAAAGGTGACATATGAGTTCATAGAAAGTGCAAGAGAGAGAGGAGAGGAGCCCAGTGCATCATGGGAGATCTCCCAGTTACCCCGGCCTATAGCAGCATCACTGCCGGGTGGTTCAGGGTCATTTATTGTCTTTTATCCTCGATGATTTCAAAAGTTTTTTTTAACATGAAGTCTGTCTGATGTGATCAGCCAGTCATTTATGTTGCATCCACACTAACATGCAGGTGTGCCCCCTGCTGCAGGTATCCGTCCCTACAAGTGTGACCTGTGTGAGAAGGCCTTCACACAGCGCTGCTCTCTGGAGTCCCACATGAGGAAGATTCACGGCGTTCACCAGCAGTACGCCTACCGTCAGAGACGCTCCAAGATCTTTGTGTGTGAGGACTGTGGCTACACCTCCAGCCGGCCTGATGAGTACTTCCTCCACATGAGACAGTGCCATCCCGGCAGCCCCGCCCTCCGCAGGTACTACCGGCGCCAGGCCCACGAGAACAGCAGCTTCTCATCAGCAGAACACAAACTCAACCCCTACCTGTTGTACTCAACTCCTGCGTACTACATGTAGACTGGATCCTGAAGTAGCGTCCTGGAGCTCTGCAGCAAGACAATCAAGACATTAACATGGCTTCACGTTTAATGAAGTGTGTAACATTTAGAACGTCTTTCAACATCCACCTGTGTTTATTTAGGACTTTGTTTTCTCTGAGTGAACCAACACTTTAAATAAAAATTAAGGATTCAAAATTATTAATATGTGTTGATGTATCTGAAACCCACTGAGAGTGCTGCCAAGTTAGCAGATCGAAGTTAACAGTTCGAACAGGTCGAAATTAGGCCAAAGTTAACAGGTCGAAGTTAACAGGTCGAAATTAACAGGTTGAAATTAACAGGTCGAAGTTAACAGGTCGAAATTAACAGTTCGAAGTTAACAGGTCAAAGTTAACAGGTCAAAGTTAACAGGTCGAAATTAGCAGTTCGAAGTTAACAGGTCAAAGTTAACAGGTCAAAGTTAACAGATCAAAGTTAACAGGTTGAAATGAACAGGTCAAAGTTAACAGGTCGAAGTTTTCTGGTACTAATAGACTTCTTCACAGACCAAACACTCAAATGTATTGCCATGGTCAGCACAGTCTAGGACTTTACTTTGTTCTAAGCACAGATCCAATTAGGTACAGGGTTAGGGGCTTTTTTCTTTTTTTTTTAGCTAGGACATGAACCCAGCCTCGTTGGAATGGGTGAAACGGACCTACAAGGTGTGTGTTGGTAAAGATGTGCTCGTGCTGCTTGTGCTCATGCTCGCTATTCTCCAGCTCAGACCAGGTCTAAGTGCTGCACAGCTGGTGCAGAGCTATTTTCTAAGATGGTTTATATGCAACCTTCTACTTGAGTAAATAATATAAAAATGAAGCTGAATCTTGTTTATTGAACTGGATCAGTCAGTTGGAGCGTCATGACGTAGCAGTCAATGTCAAAAATAAAATATAAAAGACTCTCAGGTTAACTACAAATTAAATGTAATTGAATGACATAAAGAGGAAACAATTGAAAAGTGTTTCCATCTCCTCATCTGGTTTATTAATCTAGCAGCTGTGAGACCAAAGAGTGACTCTATCATCTACACCAGACCTGGGCATTGTACGGCCCCCGGGCCACATCCGGCCCTTTGGCGTTCCCTGACCGGCCCGCGTGAGTTTAATGTTAAATTAGGAATCAAACGTAAGTAAGTGTACATCATGCATGTGTAACCCAGGTAATGTTCAATACCCCAATTTAAAGATGTTCCCCAAAACGTCTCACCACGCGAGCAAGTGGTCTGAACGTCCTGGCGGTTGCACGTAGCAGAGCACGAGCCCGACCCCACAACATCAGTTTATTTACTGACACGATGCCATCAGTTTATTTATTAAAACAACAACATCAGTTTATTTATTTATTAACACATAACATCAGTGACAGTTGGAGCCCATTGCTCTTCATCAGTTTTGTTAATAAATGAAATGCATTGGCTGCTTTAAGTGAAAATAATTCACTTTCTGTATTCACTGCTGTATATTTTCTTTCTGATGTCAATGAATCAACCACGACAAGAGTCCAAATTTAAAAAACATTTATTTATCAATCTTTACAATCTGCATCAGGTTACACCATATCAACCATTCTTTCAGTCGTTGTCTTTTCCCCTGTCTGTGCTTCCATAAATCAAACGTGAGACTCAATGCTCATGCTTTGACCACTTTGTGTCCTATTTTTATGGAATAAATACATATCCTTAAATCGGTTTTCATTCAGTAAAAAACACAGAAACAGTCTGAAACCATATAATGACTGAACATGAGTCAGTTTGTGAGCACTTTATTGTTCTCATCCTGTGTGAGACCTCTCGAAAAACTTGCTTTGGTACTGGAAGTAATAATTTCAAAATAAAGTTTTCAGTTTCATAATAAATAGAAAAAAGGAGCAGATTAGCGATGCAGCAGAAAGTGTAAATGTTTATTTTAGTGCCCCACATCAACATCCTCAAACATTTTCACAAGTCAATAACCAAGAATGCATAATGAGCATCATTAACAGTGTTTCAGTCTCTCTGTGACCCTCCACGTCCATTCGCAGACATTTCAATATGTTTTAGACCAAAAGTTATGGAGCTGGTGAACAGCTGAGTGTTAGCAGACTAACAGTGATTTATTTATGTTATAATCACAGTGGAGATGCATTCCTAAACTGTGTGTAGAGATTATCAATGGCCTGCTGCCTCTGCTGTGTGCACTTCAAAAGCAGCTCCTTCCCACATTAACACAATCATAGCTTTTTAAAAGGAACTTGGTGTCACATCAGCTGGATTCTGTTGCTTCAGGGCGTTTGTCCATTTTACCACACACAGTCTGAGATGTAATCAAAAGCCTTCTTTGGATTTATCAGACTCACTTCTGCTCACCAACCACACTCATTACCAGTTCAAGCATACATAATGTGTGTTTTAGCAACTGAAGCAGACATGAAAATGAAGTTGAAGTTACTCCTGATTCAGCAGTTAGTGTTTGCATGCAGTCTTTGGTAAACTAATCTAATTATCCTGGAGAAAAGTAACTAGTAAGAGTAACTAATTACTAATTATCAATACAGTGCACAACACTGCATAGAGGTACACAGCAGCCCGACGTGTGGCTATGTGACACCATGGAGTAAATGCACCTGTATGGTTCTGATTCTGTCCTAAAGTGTGTCAGTGTCCTGAACTCAAACAGATCAGATGATCTCATCATGTCTTTGTCTCCCAGCAGTGTGAGCTGACTTTCTCCTCACATGTTGGAAAAGTTTTCCAGTAAACACATTTAAAACTTCTCACGTCAGAATTGTTTCAGTCGTGTTTTTCATTTTCATTGGGAAGTTTAGGAAGCCGGGGGAGAGCAGATGGGGGGAGGGGGGTGGGGGTGGTCTCAGTCCATTGTCATAGTGGTCAGCAGTCAGCTGTTCCTCCTTCAGGTAACTTCAGGAGAGCTCAGTGTAACAGGGTCTCTCCCAGCCCTGCAGCACCCCCCCCTTTGCACACACCAGCAGGTATGACTCACTCCTCACCTGTGGCAGGCGCACCTGGAGGACAGAACAGGATGAGAAGGATCATTTGTGTGGAAGCATTATTTCTGTGGAATATATTTACATGAAATAATTACATTCAATTGTATATGTGGTTGGTTTGGGCCTCTGATGTGACACATGTAATAAGATGTGAAGACCAGCAGTGGAGGATCATTATGATGGATAAAAACTTGTCCTGGGATATTTGTAATGGCACATTTCTACAACACCATTTCCAAAAAAGTTGAGACGCTGCTTAAAATGTAAATAAAAACAGAATGTAATGATTTGTGAATCACATAAACTCATATTTAATGGAATATCAACTAAAGACAACATATCACATGCTGAAACTGAGAAATGTTATTGTTTTATTTAAAATAGCTGCTCATTTTCTATCTAATGCAGCAACAGGTCTCCATAAAGTTGTTCCAGGATCATGTTCACCACTGAGCTGCATCATCTTTTCTTTTAACAACACTCTGGAAACGTTGGGGAACTGAGGAGACCAGTTTCTGGAGTTCTGAAAGTGAGTTCTTGCCTGATAGAGGATTTCAGCTGCTCAACAGGTCAGGGTCTCCTTTGTTATATTGTTCATGTCCTGATGCTCCAGATGTTTTCAATGAGTGACAGGTCTGGACTGCAGGAGGCCAGTTTATCAGCGGACTCTTCTACGACAGAGCCATGCTGTTGGAATACGTGCAGAATGTGGTTGGACGTTGTTCTGCTGAAATAAACAAGACCTTCCCTGAAAGAGACGTTGTCTGGATGGCAGCACATGTTGCTCCAAAACCTGAATATATCATTCAGCACTAATGCTTCCTTCCAGATGTTCAAGCTACCCATGTCATGTGCACTAATGTATCCCTGTACCATCACAGATGCTGGCTTTAGAACTGAGCTGATAACAAGCGGGATGGTCCCTCTCCTCTTTAACCTGGAGGATGCAGCGTCCATGATTTCCAAACAGAATCTCAGATTGTGATCCATCAGACCTCAGGACAGTTTTTCACTTCACCTCAGTCCATCTTCAATGATCTCGGTCCAGAGAAGGCGGCGGTGTTTCTGGATCATGTTTCTATCTGGTTTCTTCTTTGGAGAGTTTTAACAGCACTTGTGGACGCAGTGATGAACTGTGTTCACAGACGATGGTTTTCACAAGTGTTCCTGAGCCCATGCAGTGATTTCCACTCCAGAATAGTGTGTTTTTAATGCAGTGCTGCCTGAGGGCCCGAAGATCACCACCATCCAATATTGGTTTCCAGCCTTGTCCCTTGTGTTCAGAGATTTCTCCAGATTCTCTGAACCGTAGACGATGAAATCCACTAATTCTTTGTAGTTTTACATTGAGGAACATTATTCTTAGATTGTTGCACTATTTTCCCACACAGTCTTTCAGAGTGGTGAACCTCTCCCCACCTTCACTGGAGACTCTGCCTCTCTGAAATCATCTTTTTATACCCAATCATGTTACTGACCTGTTGCCATGGTCACCTCATTAGTTGTCAGAAGTTTTTTTTTTTTAATCTTTACACAACTTTTCCAGTTTTTCACACGTTTTTCAGACGTGTTGCTGCTATCAAATTAAAAATGAGCAGATATTTTTCATAAAACAATCAAATTGCTCAGTTTCAACATTTGATATGTTGACTTTGGTCTATTTTCTATTAAATATGGGTTTATGTGATTTGCAAATCATTGCATTCTGTTTTTATTTACATTTTACACAACATTCCAACTTTTCCAGTAACGTTGTTCTATTTATAATCATTAAAAAGATGTCCTAATTAAACCAAAAGCTCTTTAAAGAGATCAGAAGGAATGAAACTGGAGGAGCACTTTGTGGTTTCCAGTTTATCAATGTTTTTTCGAGAGGCTGAGATGAAGATGGGCTCAAACTGGTCCAACAGAACCAACAGAGTGGGTGAAATTAATGGATCACAGCCATAGTATGTATGTAATGATGTAAGTTTGGTAATCTGATTCTGAAAGTATTTCAGAAAGATTTCACTGTGCAGAAGACATACTTCAATGTTTGGAGGAAGGGGTTTAATGATAGAGTGGTGTTGAGGAAGTTGAATCCTAAATGACTGATGACTGTTTTTTTTGTCCTTACTCTGTGGAACAGCAGCAGGTGGCGGTGGAGAGGAATCACCAGCGGGTAATGGCAGGCAGGGCGCGCTCTCTCCCTCTGTAACATACAAATGTGAGCTGCAGCAGCTTTGGAGACATGGAGGTCAATTAATTAGGAGTGTTAACATTTGATGTCATAGATAGAAAATGTCAGTTTGTCCATTACAGTACCAAACCCAGTCTGAGTAACTTACACGACTACTGCAAAGGTTCTGCAGATGATTCAGAGAATTAAACGGTCACATGCTGTTTTAAAGTGTTTTGTTTTCCACGTCAGGCAGAGAAAGAGAATATAAAAGTGGATAAGAGAGCTTACATCCCTTGATGCATCCACACAGTGGTCAGGCAGAGCAAGAGATGCTGGGCAGACACTCAGCTCTGTGATTGGACGAGAGAGAGGAACGTCAGAGCCAATGATGTGTGACAATACTGCATTAGGCTGGACACATTTGGACGAGTCGTCACAAAGAGACAGGAGACAACCAGGAACAGGACATACTGGTGGTGATGCAGGGGACGACAGAGAGTAGAGGACAGAGGACAGGTGAGGGTGAGAGGACGGAGTACAGGTGAGGGTGAGAGGACAGGTGAGGGTGAGAGAACAGAGGACAGGTGAGGGTGAGAGGACAGAGGACAGGTGAGGGTTCCCTGCTGTGTTTTTATGAAACATGCTCAGTGTTTTTTTTGTTCACATGCTTCAGGATCAACAGCAGTTGAGGTGATTATTAATAACGTCGCTCAGTCCTGCAGCTTCACTGCATCTTTAAATAGATTTGGACTCTGCAGCGATTCATGGAAACAGCCATGAGTCCTACATACCGAGGTTATTCTGAGAGAGGGATTTATCACCATGTTCTCCTCCAGCAGAAACAGATGCTGCTGTGACTGTGTTTGTTCAGAGTGTCTCACTGTCGGGAAGTCTCTGGACCTCACACGGGACTGTAAAGTAGAGCTCTGGTTGTATGGATATCTGTGTGATTAGGTCATGTTACTGACATCAACAGACCCAGAATAACTGGGTGGAATTTAAAGCTACATGTCTGCATTAATACAACTGTATGAAATGATTAATGTTCTGTTCATGGATGGCTCCATCGTTATCTGTTAGATAAAAGCACCATCATTCCCTGACTGTGATCTTCTTTGTGTGAAATGCTGTTGGGCCCTCTGATGTCATCACAGAACTACATACTTTATTAAGTAAAACAGATAATACTCCAGGCTGTACAGATGGAGGATGATGATGAGGAAGAAGATGCTGGTGTGAGGAGGATGCCGGGCTGATGATCCCTTGCCTGTCTCCTTGGAGGCTCGCCACACTTCCATCTCCTGTTTCAGTGTCTCCATTTCTTCCTCCAGCAGGCAATATCTCCTCTCTGCCTCCTGCAGCCGTCTGGTGGAGAAGGAAACATTTCATCATACTCTACCATCTGATTCATGTTAGATGTGTTTCAGCTGGGATCATGAAGGGTAAATTCACTCCAAAAGATATCTCTTCTATTAGTGTGCTTTCAGCTGTGGGATGCTTCTATCTACTGAACTGTAACACACCCCTGCCTCCAATGCTGCCCACATCATCTCAGAAACCTTCACTGTCTCCTTCTAAAGTTGATTTTCATATTTTGTAGTGTAATTTCAGACAAATTGATTAAAGGTGAATCCCCCTCAGCAGTCACAGTGAACTGAGGATTGGTTAAAGATGGCAGAATGTCTGCGATACCTCTGCAGATCTTCATCAGATCTTGATATTTGATTGTTCTCCTCCTGTGTGGTGGTGTGGCTGCAGGCAGTAGGACCTTGTTCCAGAGATAGTGGGAGCTCCAACAGTTCAGTCTGGGTGTCTGGGAGAGTTTCTGTAAGCTGCCACAGCTGGCTCTAATTCAAACCAAAGGTAAATCAGGAAAAGGAAGAAAGTCACACTGACTGATGTTATCAGTCTGTGCATTACAAGTCAGATGTAATTCTGATGTGTAAACAGTCTTTAGGGTGATAACGTCTCACCAGTTTCTCTGGTTCATAAAAAGTCTCACAGTCTCTGAGCCTCGAGTGGTCGGTCTGCCTCATGATGTCCTGACTGTGGTCGATGGCACCCGTCTGACTGTAAACAAGACACCAATTAACAACAACAGTATGTAAAGGTTATAAAGCTGTTAATGCATGTAAAACATGAATACTGAGTTTAGTTCACCTGGTAGCGGTGTAGGAGTATCCAACAAAAGCTAAGTGGACTCCTGTTGGAGTTCTGTCCACGACATCAGAGAGTGTTTCCTGCAGAACACAACACAAGAGAGTTGTCACACCAACAACCACCAGCTGTTCTTATTTGTATTATTCTGCCTTGACACACCATGAGCTGCTGGATGTCAGACATAATAATAATACATAATTTTTATTAAAACATGTACATACAGAGTACTCACAGTTTCATAAGATTATTTAAGATAATAATAATACCATGTCACTGAGACAGTCGTCCAGGACGTCAAAGTTAGATGTGTCAGTTGTATTAGAGACTTCAGGTAGGTAGGGGGCAGGCAGTTTATGCAGGGAAGCCCAGTCTAGTCCAGAGAAAAACAGATGAGTCCTAAAGTCGCTGAAGCCGTTCCTCCCCAGACGGACGTCCCTCTCACAGATGAGTCCAGTGATGAAAGAACGAGCCGTCTCTGAAATCTCAGGACCAGAAGGAGGAAACTCAAAACACTCCTGAGGATTACACAAAAGGAAATGAAAGAAAAAGTTCTTTAAGTTGACAGCAGTGTTTCCACCACTACCTCTGACACTTGACCCTGTTGCTTTAATAATTCCTTCAGATATGTAGGAACCTTATTGTCCACAATCCAAAAAACGAATAATGAAGTATTCAACTTTATTTATTAAGCACCTTTCAGAACCATTACACAGTTATAAGGTTCAAAACAAGAAATCCCAGTACAAAAACTACAACCTGGTTTCAAAAAAGTTGTGACAGTGTAAAATGTAAATAAAAAAATAATGTGATGTTTTGTAAATAATGTAAACCCATATTTAATAGAAAATAGACCAGAGACAATATATCAAATGTTGAAACTGAGTAATTTGATTATTTTATGAAAAATATCTGCTCATCTCTAATTTGATGGCAGCAACATGTCTCTGAAAAGTTGGACAGGGTCAACAAAAAACTGGAAAAGTTGTGTAAAGATAAAAAAAAACAAAAAAAAAACATCTGACAACTAATGGCAACAGCTCATTAACATTATTGGGTATAAAAAGATGATTTCAGAGAAGCAGAGTCTCTCAGCAGTGAAGATGGGGAGAGGTTCACCACTCTGTGAAAGACTGTGTTGGAAAATAGTTCAACAATCTAAGAATAATGTTCCTCAACGTAAAACTACAAAGAATTAGTGGATTTCATCGTCTACGGTTCATAATATCATTAAAAGATTCAGAGAATCTGGAGAAATCTCTGAACACAAGGGACAAGGCTGGAAACCAATATTGGATGGTGGTGATCTTCGGGCCCTCAGGCAGCACTGCATTAAAAACACTATTCTGGAGTGGAAATCACTGCATGGGCTCAGGAACACTCCTCAGTTCCTAAACATTTACAGAGTGTTGTTAAAAGAAGAGGTGATGCAACACTGGTAAACATGACCCTGTCCCAACGTTATAGAGATGTTGCTGCCATCAAATAAAAAATGAGCATATACTTAAACAATAAAATGTCTCAGTTTCAACACTTGATATGTTGTCTTTGTCTATTTTAATTAAATATGAGTTGATGTAATTTATAAATGATCACATTCTGTTTGTATTTACATTTTACACAGCGTCCCAACTTTTTTTTTAAATGGGATTGTATATTTAAATAGTATAAAGATAATAAAAATACTTTAAGGGCAAACACAGAGAACTACACAGAAAACAAACGGTCACTGGAGGAAAAAATGCTTACAATGCAAATAGATTTTCAAAAGCTTCTTAAAACTGTCAACTTCTATTCAAATTCTGCATTTCTTTGGAGGGAAAGGTTCCAGAGGGTGGGGCCACCACTGAAAAGGTTTGTCCCCCCTGGTCTTCAGGCTCGATATGGGGACGTCCAGAAGGTGCTGGTGATCTCAGGCCAAATAACAGCTCAGAAATATAACGTTGGCTAACACTGTTTTCAGTCCCATGTGAGTGTGTATGTACCTGAAAGTGAATGATCTTGGCATACGTCTCAGAGATGGACTCTGCGTAGAAGGGTGTGGTCCCCAGCAGCATCTCGTATGCACAGACCCCCAGAGCCCACCAATCACACTCAGGACCATAACCTCCATCTCCCTCCACCGCCCGCAAAATCTCTGGAGACAAATAGTCCGGGGTCCCGACCGCCAGTGATGAGTGAACCTGCAACCAAATCTATCGTTGATGGACTTGCACAACAAAAAGTGTTTCTAAAAGTCCTGATCTGCTTTTCCAAAAGTTCTACCAGTGTGGAACTGAAACATGTTCAGCAGTTGAGGATATTTTTGGTGAAACTAGTACACGTGTTATTTCCTGTACAGTGTCAGCGCTCACCATCCCATCCTTCTGGAGCTTCAGACAGGAACCAAAGTCTCCCAGTCGGACGTGTCCTTCAGCTGTCAGCAGGATGTTGTCAGGTTTGATGTCTCTGTGTAAAAATGAGTTAGAAGCTAACTTTGAAATGTTAGATGAAACAAATCAGTGTTTTCTGTGTCATAATGTCACGGTTCCTGCACAGCGAGCAGGTTTTTATCTCAGCTTCATACTCAAAAATGTAAGGTAATATTTGAACCATGAGAAAAAATGTCTCTTGGAAATATATCTCATATTTAACGGTCCACATTTAACTGTCATGTTTTTTCTCAATCAGAGCAGGAGCACCAGTCCTGAGGAGGTTCTGATGAACAGTGCCTGTCTCTGTGGATGCTGGATGTGTTTGGTTTTGGTGGTCGTGGAACAGAAGGTCTCTATGGGTGTTGGGAGTTTTGGGGTGGACCAGGTTTATGCATCTTGAACACGGGAAGAGGACAGTTTAAAACTGTTTAAAACATGTTGTCTGTTGAAATAGGAACAGCTAATCTGTCGGGGTGGTCGCTGTCATTCTTAAAGATGAATATGATTCTATAACGGATCAAAACTGTCAATGAAAATATTATAATGTGGGAAAATAGACTGAAGCCAGGTGTTAAACAAAATGTTTGTTGGAACTATATGTGGCTGAAACAAATACACAAATCAAAACTCTACCGGCACCAGTCTACCTGTGAACGTAACCCAGTCTATGGATGGAGTTGATGGCCATCACCATCTCAGCCAGGTAGAACTGAGCCAGGTCCTCCGGGATTCCGTCTCCGAACTTACTGAGCAGAGTCAGCAGGTCTCCTCCAACGTAGTAATCCATCACCAGGTACTGAGAGGAAACACAGGTACACACATACACACTTACACAGGTACACACAGGTACACACATACACATTTACACAGGTACACACATACACACTTACACAGGTACACACATACACACTTACACACAGGTACACACAGGTACGCACAGGTACACACAGGTACACACGCAAATACACACATACACACTTACACACAGGTACACAGATACACACAGGTACACACAGGTACACATGCAAGTACACATACATACTTACACACAGGTACACAGGTACACATCTACACGGGTACACACAGGTACACACATACACACTTACACTCAGGTACACACGTACACACAGGTACACACAGGCACACACAGGTACACATTATTTGTGTGGATGTGTGTACACACCAGGTAGTTGTCGTCCTGGAAAGAATAATGCAGCTCTGTGATCCAACGTCTGTCCCCCCGCAGCAACACCTCCCTCTCTTCCTGGTAACATGCCGTCTATATAAAACACAAAGACAACTGGATTACAGAACACTAAAAACTAAAACTAGAATTATGAATCCCTCCGGTAACCACTCATGTTGTAATTTACATGCACATCTGTCCAGACGTACAGATGTTGTTGCAAAGAAACTACAAAAGTGGTTTCTTTATACACAATTTCAATACTGACAGCACAGAAATTGTAAAATATGGTCAGTCTCTCCTTTTGCTCCTCAGTTATGGAGCTGAATAATCAACATAAAATAATTATTTTTATTTGTATTGTTAGATATTTGTGAAAAGTCACAATTAATGTATAAGTTAATGAGTTATGGCCACAGGCATGTTCTGTGAGGTCACAGTTACCTCCCATCTCTAAATCTGAATCAGTTCATCCTTCAGTCCGAGTCAATCTCTGTGCCAAGAATGGGAAATATTGGAGGTCACAGTCGAAGAATTTGAAGAAATCCACCCGGGGGTTCTGTAGATATCATGTGAATGTAAATGTGTGGAAGTGGGATCACAGTGACCTTGACCTTTGACCTCCAAAATCGGACCCGTTCCTCTGATACCAAGTCAGTCTCTTAGCCAAGGTTAAAACTTTCTGCTTTTAAATTCAGACAAAACAGAAGTTATTGTACTTGGTCCTAAGCACCTCAGAAACTCTTTCTGTAATCACTTAGTTACTCCAGATGACGTTGTCTTGGCCTCCAGCAAAACTGGGAGGAACCTTGGAGTCATCTTTGATGAGGATTTTGATTAGGATTTGTCAGTTTTAGCTTCTCTTCACTGGCTTCCTGAGAAATCAAGAATAGAATTTAAAATTCTCTTGATGACTTACAAAGCTCTACATGACCAGGCTCCATCATATCTTAGAGATCTTATAGAACCATATAATCCTAGCAGAGCACTTCTCTCAGTACGCTGGTCTACTTGTGGTTCCCAGAGTTTCCAGAAGTAGAATGGGAGGTGGAGCTTAAATTTTCAGGCTCCTCCCCTGTGAAACCAGCTCCCAGTTTGTGTTGGAGGGGCAGAAACCCTCTCTAGCTTTAAGATTAGACTCAAAATGTTCCTTTTTGATAAAGCCTATAGTTAGGGCTGGCTCAGGTAGGTTAGGTTAGGTAGTTACTTTATTAATCCCCGAGGGGAAATTTTTTCGCTACAGCAGCATACAGAAGCAATAAGATAATAATATAACAATAGAAAAGCAATAAAATAGCAGTAAAGTAGCAGTACAAAATATAAAACAGAAATATAAAATATAAAATGCACAGTATATACAGTACAGTATATATCTATATATATTATATACAATATATATACATATATATATGTATATATATATAGGTAGACCTGAACCAACCCTTAGTTATGCTGTTATAGGCCGACGCTGCTGGGGGACCTCGTTACATGCTGAGCTTCTTTTCTTTCCTCCTACTCTTTAACTGACTCATACCTCACCATCTTTTTCTCTCCCATAGTTTCTTATTATTATCTGTTGTCTCCATTCAGTTCCTTCGCTCGTGTAGTTTCTCTTCTTTCTTTTTCAGATGTCCCGTCATGGAGCTGCATGTCTCTGCTCTGCACTTGTCATCTCCACCAACAGTTCTTCTCTTCTATCTCTATGTTGTCCTTTTCTCTCTCTGCTCTCCTCTCACCCCAACCGGTTGACACCTCTGAGCCCGGTTCTGTTAACAGATGCTCCGCCCACCTCTGAGAGTCTGGTTCTGTTAACAGATGCTCCGCCCACCTCTGATCCTGGTTCTGTTGGAGGTTTCTTCCTGTTAAAGAGAGTTTTTCTTCCCTCTGTTGGAGGTTTTTCTCCCTTAAAGAAGAGTTTTTTCCTCCTAGCTCATGTGGGAATTGTTGAATTGTTGAATTGTTGGGTTTCACTGTAAAATATTGTAAAGTCTTGCCGTAAGGACTTTAATGTGTTAAGTTCCATGAAATAACCTGTGTTGTGATTTGGCACTATATAAATAAAATTGAATTGAATTGAATTGAATTGAATTGAATTGAATTGAATTGAATTGAATTGAATTGAATTGAATTGAATTGAATTGAATTGAATTGAATTGAATTGAATTGAATAAATTCCCTCGAGAAGTTTGTGAGATATCACAGTCACGAGAATGGGACAGACAGAAGGACTGGCTGATGGTCGGACGGAGGCATGGACTCGGTTTGACTCAGTTTGACACGGTTTGACTCAGTTTGACTCTCCTGCATGTTTTCCCTCTCAGTTAAGAACACAATCTGAACTCTGTCCATGAACTTCATGTTATGAGTGAGTGTGTGTTTGTGTTTGTGTACCTCTGCTCGCCTCAGCATGTCCCACTTATTCATTATCTTCAGAGCATACACCTGTTGTGTGCTTCGCATCCTTGCCACGGCAACCTGAGAGAGTGACAAGTGGGAGAAACACATGAAGCACGCACAGAGCACCGACAGTCATCCATCCTAACAGAGGTTTCAATGTTTGAATGGTGTGTAATGCTGTTCACACATATCATAGAGGGGAACATAAGAAACACTCCTCAGTGTGAAGAACTGAACAGACTCAGAATACAACATGTCTCCGACTCGACTACAACGGAAACATGGGATGAACTTTTAACAGGTGTGTCTAATATAGAGGTGATTTAATGTGGTAAAGATGAGCCATCACCCCAAAGCACTTAAATGTTATAATAAGATTTAAGTTGTACAGAATAAATTGTGCTGAAAGATGAAGGTGATCAAATTATTTAAGACTAGAGGTGAGAATGATTAAGAATAAAATGTTGTGATTTAATGTAAAGTGTCGGCAATGACTGATTGAATTATTGTTAAAATTGAGTGAGATCATTCTGACTGAAATACTTTAAAAGGACACTTCCTGCTCACCTCACTGAAAGTGCCTCGGCCAATCACCTTCAAGATGTGGAAGTCTTCTCTTTTGATGCGTGTCCTCTTCACCTGCCTCACGAAAGGCTCAGCTGGGAAACCAGGACAGAAAACACAAACTTGGATTTGTTTGTGTGTTGAAATGCTTTTCACTAAAGATCAGAGAGGACACGGGATGAAGGTTTGTTGGACAGGAACACACATCTATACAAAACAATACAAACACATCTATACACAACAATACAAACACATCTATACACAACAATACACACACATCTATACACAACAATACACACACATCTATACACAACAATACACACACATCTATACACAACAATACACACATATCTATACACAACAATACACACACATCTATACACAACAATACACACACATCTATACACAACAATACACACACATCTATACACAACAATACACACATATCTATACACAATAATACACACACATATCTATACATCACAACACAATGTGAACACACCAGAGATAATGAAGATGAGTAGCTGTCGGTAAAGACTGGAAACTGTTCGATTTGAAGGAGCTCGAACAGAACGAGTTCAAACGCAGACTTAGTTTAAACTGTTATACCAGAAGGTCTGAAAATGTTAATTCTAATAGTTTTATAAAACTAAAAGGTAATATTTGTAAACTTTGTAAAGTTCTGTTGTAAGTGCCATGAAATAACCTCTGTTGTTATTTGGCGCTATATAAATAAAGTTGAATTGAATTGAATTTAAATATTTTTGAAATATTTACCTTTTGGTTCAGAGTTAAACTAGAAGATCGATACCACTCTCATGCACATGCTCAGTATGAACCCAGCATCCACCATCAGTGATGTCACGGTTTGGAGCAGGAAGTGACCAAATTTGGACGAGCTGGTGGTGGATCTGACTGATCTGATTGGAAACCTGACGATACTACGTCGTGCCCACCGATAGCTGTAACCTGACTGCACCACAGAGAGAATAATGCCCCACCATCTGTCAAAAAGTGATGGATGGTGGCCTTTGACCTGACCTGTCAAGTGATTTATGATCCCTAATCGCCGCCCATTTTATGGCCCTGGGAAAGGCAGTGAGGAATTTAAGGTCGATGACCTTTGACCTATCAAGTGAGTTATGATCCCTTTTAAGGTCCGTTAAGGAAGTACGGTATTTATAGTGGATGACCTTTGACTTGTCATAAAGGTGGCTTATGACCCGTCAAAGGTCCATTAAGTAAGTAAGGTATTTATGGTGGATGACCTGTGACCTGTCCAATGGTTTATGAACCTCTTTTGAGCTTAGCTGAATCTTAGCCCCCTACAGACTTCCCCCTAATGACGTGGCCCCAGAGGTAGAGTTTAAAACAAACCAACGAGAGTGGAGTAAGTTGGGTTTATGCCTAAGATGGCGCCGTGCTAGCGGCAGCCTGTTGCAGCAGCTCCCCTCCTTGAGTGTGTTGTTATTAGTATTTTTTAAGCCTTTCTCCTCTCTTCGGTGTTTTTTTTTCTTTCTCTCGTGTGTTAAGTTAACGGTCAGACAATGGACCGTAATTTTTCCACGTTTCTGGTTGGGGGCACTGTTATTGTTTACTAGCGTGATCAGCTGATTGCGCTGAGTAGGCCTCTACTGCTGCTGCCCGGAGCGAGGCCTGAGATCCCCGTTGAACTTCGGAGAAGACGTCGGGGTTGCAGAGCTGGAGCTAAGCTAAAGGCGGAAAGGAGGAAATACAAACCAGTGGTACCGGCGATCTTAATGGGGAACGTGAGGTCGTTGGCCAACAAGACGGACGAGCTCGGCGCGCTGGTAAAGACCCAGTGGAAATACCGGGAGTGCAGCATCATGTGTTTCACCGAGACATGGCTGCACTCACATTTCCCGGACCACAGCACGGCCGTACCCGGCTTCAGGACTGTTCGGGGGGACGGAGACGTTGTTTGGAGCGGTAAGAAGAAAGGTGGAGGGATTGCAGTCTGTGAACGAGAGGTGGTGAAATCCCGACCACGTGTGTGTGAAGGAACGTTTCTGTAGCCCGGACATTGAACTTCTAGCCGTGGGGATGCGCCCCTATTATTTACCGAGGGAGTTCTCGTCCGCCATTGT
>NW_027211240.1:0-10000 GCF_029030835.1 Brachyistius frenatus
CAGAACGCTGGTTCGGATCCATTAAATGAACAGAACGCTGGTTCGGATCCATTAAATGAACAGAACGCTGGTTCCGGTCCATTAAATGAACAGAACGCTGGTTCGGATCCATTAAATGAACAGAACGCTGGTTCGGATCCATTAAATGAACAGAACGCTGGTTCGGATCCATTAAATGAACAGAACGCTGGTACGGATCCATTAAATGAACAGAACGCTGGTTCCGGTCCATTAAATGAACAGAACGCTGGTTCGGATCCATTAAATGAACAGAACGCTGGTTCGGATCCATTAAATGAACAGAACGCTGGTTCGGATCCATTAAATGAACAGAACGCTGGTTCCGGTCCATTAAATGAACAGAACGCTGGTTCGGATCCATTAAATGAACAGAACGCTGGTTCCGATCCATTAAATGAACAGAACGCTGGTTCGGATCCATTAAATGAACAGAACGCTGGTTCGGATCCATTAAATGAACAGAACGCTGGTTCGGATACCTTAAAGAACAGAACGCTGGTTCCGGTCCATTAAATGAACAGAACGCTGGTTCCGATCCATTAAATGAACAGAACGCTGGTTCCGGTCCATTAAATGAACAGAACGCTGGTTCGGATCCATTAAATGAACAGAACGCTGGTTGATCCATTTCCGCTGGTTCGGATCAATTAAATGAACAGAACGCTGGTTCGGATCCATTAAATGAACAGAACGCTGGTTCCGGTCCATTAAATGAACAGAACGCTGGTTCGGATCCATTAAATGAACAGAACGCTGGTTCGGATCCATTAAATGAACAGGTTCCGATCCATTAAATGAACAGAACGCTGGTTCCGGTCCATTAAATGAACAGAACGCTGGTTCGGATCCATTAAATGAACAGAACGCTGGTTCCGGTCCATTAAATGAACAGAACGCTGGTTCCGGTCCATTAAATGAACAGAACGCTGGTTCCGATCCATTAAATGAACAGAACGCTGGTTCGGATCCATTAAATGAACATAACGCTGGTTCGGATCCATTAAATGAAGAACGCTGGTTCCGATCCATTAAATGAACATAACGCTGGTTCCGGAACAGAACGCTGGTTCCATTAAATGAACAGAACGCTGGTTCGATCCATTAAATGAACAGAACGCTGGTTCCATCATTAAATGAACAGAACGCTGGTTCGGATCCATTAAATGAACAGAACGCTGGTTCCGGTCCATTAAATGAACAGAACGCTGGTTCCGGTCCATTAAATGAGCAGAACGCTGGTTCCGGTCCATTAAATGAACAGAACGCTGGTTCCGATCCATTAAATGAACAGAACGCTGGTTCGGATCCATTAAATGAACAGAACGCTGGTTCCGGATCCATTAAATGATCCATTAAATGAACAGAACGCTGGTTCCGATCCATTAAATGAACAGAACGCTGGTTCGGGTCCATTAAATGAACAGAACGCTGGTTCCAGGTCCATTAAATGAACAGAACGCTGGGATCCATTAAATTCCGGTCCATTAAATGAACAGAACGCTGGTTGGGTCCATTAAATGAACAGAACGCTGGTTCGGATCCATTAAATGAACAGAACGCTGGTTCCGGTCCATTAAATGAACAGAACAGAACGCTGGTTCACGGATCCATCACACACACACACACACACACACACACACACACACACACACACACACACACACACACACACACACACACACACACACACACACACACACACACACACACACACACACACACACACACACACACACACACACACACACACACACACACACACACACACACACACACACACACACACACACACACACACACACACACACACACACACACACACACACACACACACACACACACACAGGCCATTTTTCATCGTCACCTTCCTCTCATTAAATGAGACCATTGTTTTTCCAACACACCCAAAAACATGATTATTTCTTTTATGCTGTTACATTTCAGGTCGTTTCCTTCTCTGAGATATTGTGGATATTTTGTGAAGACGTATTTAACTTGGATTGTCAGAACTAATTAGCATCATAGGTCCATTTCTGTTTTTTTTCTCTCCTTTGTTTTGGTAGAAAAACTCATCGCCTGATTCTTCCACTGTAGTTCGGTGCATTTATAACTTGCCAAATAAAGAGCTTGCCAGGTCGTCTTCTTTACAACCTCTGGCATGTTTCTAGTTCATATACTTTCCGTACACCTGAACACGTCCCGACAGAATCTCCTGACTGAGGCAGCAGGTTTGGACCAGATGGACGCTCGTATGAACGAGATCCCAACGCTGCACGCCCTCCTCGTCTCTGTCGTACCACATCGTGCTAAAGCTTCCATATTGAGGAATACAATGAAAACATGACATTAGTTGTGATGCTGCGCTCAGAGCGAGGGTTGACAGATGGATGGTGGCGGGAACATGCTGCAGAACCCCAGACCTGCTACCACCCTTAGAGACACGTCGGTTAGCACGAGCACGAGCTAACGTTGCCGACACCAACACATCTGCTTCCAATGGACTCCTGCCTGCATGTTATCATAGTACAGTTAGCTCACATATATGTTATCATAGTACAGTTAGCTCACATATATGTTACCATAGTACAGTTAGCTCACATATATGTTATCATAGCACAGTTAGCTCCCATGTTAGCCACACAGCTCATAAACAGCTTGTACCGGCCCAGCCAGCGCTCACCGGTCTGCCTCGCTGTCATCCTACAGCTCTGGTGAAGGACCAGGGAGGTAACAGCTTGTACCAGGCCACTGAGTATCCCTGCTCACAGCTTGTTTTGCTAACAGCCCCCCCCCCCTCCCTGCAGCAGTAGGGAGCAGGACTATGAGGAGGCAGCAGATCACCCCACAACAACTTGTAACCACTGCGTTCACTGCTGAGGTGCTGAAACCAAAGGCAAGGCTAAACAACATGAACACTGCATCAGGCCAGCAGCGCTGCTTCATCTGTGGTGGAGAACATGTCTGATAAATGTCTGACAGGGTAAAATAATGCTTATTTGATCCATATCTCCATATGTGAAGAATCCTGACAGATGCTGGCATGCTGGGCCGTAACCTGAAGATTCTGTAACGTCTGATTCACAACAGAAATATGTTCAAATGCAGATACCCTTAATATTTTATGAATATCCAATATGTCGCTTCTTTTTTTTTTGCCTCAAGCCTTTAATGGTGATTGAGCATATGAGAGAGATGAGACATCCCTAATACCTCCATCGTTGCTGCTGAGCTCTCTTTCAGTCTTGTTCTACACTTCTGACTGAAACTAACACTGATTAAAGCAACACGAGGGCTGTTATCCAAATGCCTTACTTTCCTTACTCTGACGTTAGTATACTAACTGGTGTAGAACTTTGATTTCTACAGAGTGGTGTTGTTTCAAATCGCTCACTGCACTTCAGCACTTACCAGAAAATAGCGTAATATGTGAATGCATTACTTGCCACCACATCTGCTGGCTTTGATTACTATACCCAGAAAAGACGACATTCCCTCATTTTAACATTCAATAAACACAGTAATGGATTGTGTCCTGCAGCAGTACAGCGGTACTTAGTGAATACAGCTGCAGCTTCCTCCGCTGCTTGAAAAGACTTCGGGTCGGCGGCCTCTTCTTCCTGCTACGGAGCCGTGATGGGGACCATTGGGATTGGAACCAACGTTGGACAGTCACTGTTTGGACTATTGTGAGTACACCCTCTGATATTTATAGTGCACTGCATGTTTCTATACTTGACAGTGTGAACACACTTATGCACTCAAAATAGTGAGAGTTAGTACGGAAGCACACCATTTAGAAGACAGTAAATTACTTGCAATCGATGGTCTTATTTGACAAATGTCTGCAAAAATGAAATTCTACTCATTTGCATTGAGTATGATGCCAAAACACAACACAGGGCTCAGCGTTAAAAAGTAAAAAGTTAAAAAAGTTAAAAAGTACGATCCTACAGAATGTAGGATTTAATAGTTTTGTTGCAGAAAAATTGAGCAAGGTAAAACTTTAGTTTTAACAAGCAAGCTAGTATCCTAGAAATGGCCTCTTTACTGGATGATTCAGCTCCTCATGATTTACACCAAATGCAATGATTTACTGCCAGTTCAGGAAGCAATGTGTCCTGTGCTGTTTGCACTGAGCTGGAAAGTAGTGACGGTCAGAGTGGAAGGAAGTTTAGTGCCAGAATTTACAAGCTCTCGCTAACCTTTACCAAGTCTTTTAGTTGCAAAAGCTCGTACCAGAAAACAAGTGGTTCAAATGAAGTGAGTGAAAGTCACAGTGTTGGTTTCACAAGAATGCAGATAGTTAACCTCAATCTTAAGGACATTTAGTGGTTGCTAAGCAATACCTTCACCATGAGCACACGTTTCCCCACTAAAGCCCACATAATAAACGCTGTTGGAAGCGGATGCACAGAATCACCAAAAGGTTTGGAAGAAGAACTGATCATATTGCAGGTTTTTAGAGACACATTCTGTGTCAGATTACATGATCAGAGTTATATTCTTTGCTGTTGATCAACAGACATAACACACTACACACTGGATCTCAACATCTGATCTGTTATTAATCACTTCCACAGGTCAAAGTAGACCCTTTTCTGATCTTTTTCCTGCCAGTGTCCCAGTGTGTGGATGTGCAGTATACATATATTATTGTAGTTTTAGAAACGTGTTTAAATTCAATGTCTTATCCATCAATACCATCTTAGAGGTGTTGGATCTGTTCTGCATCATGACAACAAGCCCAAATCAGAGTCGTATCCTCCCCATCAGAAGAAGATGGAGTCCTGAGACAGATGGTGTGGCCCATCGCTGTCCTGATCATGTCATGGAGTCAGTCTGCGCTCACATGAAGAGACAGAAAACACTGTGACAGGTTCTCTGAGACGCCTCGAACAACCTACCAGCCAGACAACTACCAGAAAGGGAAATCACGCTTTTGTTGATAAATAAAAATGACTGCATTATTTTTCTGACTTTACTGTTAGTGCCTTAAACCTTTGCACAATACTGCGCTGCTATGTGTAGCTGTGTGATAACTCTGGTATCATACTCCTTACATGAAGGTCAGATCTGTCCACTGAAATGAAGCTTCACCACCTCTTCCATTAAACAGTGTAGTCAGACTGACGCTCCACAATGTCACATTATAGAAGCTGGTGCAAAAAAGAACCATGACATCGACACTGATCTTTTTGTTGAGATCTCGTGAAGCATCTCAGACGCTGATGTTTCCTCTGGTTTTCAGGCCTATAAGTTTCAGTTCCTGTTGCTGTTGGCAGCACACATTTCTCTCATGCTTCAATCGTGTGTGACTGTCATGTTTCTGTGGATACCGAAAACACCAAACGTACCAGAGCTCTGAGCAGGAAGCAGAGAATGACCCAGACGGTCAGTGACAGATCTGGAGATATTTGGCAAAAATTGCAAAAATGATTTGTGCTGTCAAAGTTGTCTGATTTGGTGTGTGTGAGCTTGTGTGTGCTGCTGTCTGCCCAGTGACACCCGGTGAGAGGCTGCTTCCTCGGAGAGTGATTGGTACTGGCGAGACAGTCAGTCTGTGCAGGTGGGAGAGCTGCCCGTGTCATCATTCCATTTTCTGTCTGCTTTCACTACCGTCCAATCTCTGTCATTCACTGTTCTGCAAGCAGCTTGTCAAGCTCTCCTCTCCGTCACCTCCATGTTCATGTTTAACTGATTCTCACTGACATGTGATGTCTCCATTTTTTGCATTTTCCCTCATTTCAACAGGACTTTCAGATTTTATACATGCAGATAAAAAACCATGATGCTTTAAATGAAACACAAACGTGATCAATTTATGAGAAAAAATAAAGTTATGGCCTACCGGATGTTAGCTTCCATCGTACGAGTGAACATGTGCTCGATTTGAAGACCTTCTTTTGTTATCGTGGTCACAAGAGTGACAGATGGGACAGACGAGAGGTCTCAGTGACCTTTGACCTTTGATCAGTTCATCCTTGAGGCTAGGTGAACATTTATGTCTAATTTGAAGAATTTCATCACTGATGTATAGCGATCATGAATACGGGATAAAAAGAAACTCTTTATAATAGTTCTGCAACAAAAAATCAGGACTTCAGTTAGAAACAAGACAGTGGTTAATATGGAAAAGCACACAGCCACTCAGTGCTAATCTTTGCATACTGTACTTTTAATTGTATTGAGTATTAATCTGGACATGTGGCTGATGAAAAAACATAAATCCTCTTTTAATGAAGCAATAAGAAGAGAGAGTGATCCTGGCCCTGCTATGATGATCTCTGGCACCAAGCTGCCCCGTGCTGTCTGACGGGTCATTGTGACCGAGAGGAGCCAGCTTCCCCAAACCACTCGGAGAGCACTGTGGGTCCCAGTCAGGGTTTAGTTTAACGGGCTTATACTTCTCTTTTTCTTGTTAATTTCATCCATCCAGCAGTTGTTGCATGACACCCAGCTAATAGAAATCTGGCAGCCTGCCACCTAAAATAAACCTGAAACTAAAATTAAGAATAACTTGGTTTGTTGTAGCAAGTGTGTATATGTGGTGAGCTTATGGGAGAGCTGGCATGCATGCATTCAAATTCATTCTTGGACATATTCTTTTAAAATTCTGCTCCATGATTACATCAAATATGTTTTGCAGATTTGTCAGCAGTACATTCATGCTGCTAGTCTCCCATTCTACCACATCCCAAACATGTAGATGCATTAATGATGGCTGCGTTTCATTTAGGGGAGGTCCTGCTCTTGTGCATGTTGGTTCACTGTCATTGCTCACTGGGACACTTAATGGAACTGAGCCATCATTAAAACACCTGCAATGAAAAGTCCAAAAGTCTGCCATGAAAATGGTTTATCCTCAAAAACCATCTGTTTTTACTCATGTGCAAACACAAAGCATTTCCTGTAGCTGCTTTGAATAAAAGCTTCCTGTAGTTGGCCGACTGAGAGCTTTTTGGTGTACATAAACACAAATGGAACTGTAAGTGATGTTGGTAATGTGTTAAGTGATGTTATTGGTCGGCCAAATGCTGCACGACTGACTGGTGAAATCATCATCGGTCAGCGGAAAGCTAAAACTTCACGTATCTGTTTAAAATGAAACCCTTTGTTTCAAATGAAATGCCCACTACTGTCTCAGAAACGGTCTAGGTATATATCAACGTTGGACCTCATCCTGTACTATGAAAGACAGCAGTGGAACAATAAGTGGTTTTGGAGGTATGTGCTATTGCACGGATGTGTGTCCCTTAGGACACGCACACACACACATGCACACGCACGCACACGCACACACACACACACACACACACACACACGCACGCACACACACACACACACACACACACACACACACACACACACACACACACACACACACACACACACACACGACTTCAGAGCAAAACATCTGTTAAAATGTTGTTTTTTTAAGAAAAGAAACAGTTAAAATGATTATTTAGGAAGAACAGGAAGCTTCATGAGAAATGTCATGGTGGCGTTCCTGCTCACTGTGTGAATGAAGCTATTTGAAGGGAGACGAGTTTTGTGTTTGACCAGTGGGCGACTCCATCCAATAATAGATGGGCCTAAAAAAAAGTCAAAAACCCAAAGCACTGACCACAAACTGCTACAGATGGACTCGTCCAGCCAAAGTGAGGCTCCGGTTCCTAACGGGGTTCACGGGACCCTCAAACAACTTTCATCTGTACAGCTTTCTTTGTTTTCCTTCAGTTTGTTGGTGAGAAAAATCCAACAACAATTTCAGTAATTAATCATGACAGGATTGTTTTTGAGTCATCCCAGCATTTCTGTATCACACCCTCCTCCTCCTTTCTATCATCTGCATCTTTTATTTACCTCTCGTTTTCTTTCTCACTCTCAGCAGGAAGTTTGCCTCAATCCCAGTTCCCCCTCCCCTTGCATAGCACAGGGAAACAACCATCCAGGCACACATACATACTCATGAACAAATAAACTCCTGCTGCTAAAGTCAAAGGAATACAGGCTTACACACAGAGGCTCCAAACATGAGCATTGAGTGGCCACATTAATTACATGAGCGGTGGGGGTTTCCCTCCCTGCTATGTCCACTGTGGGCTTTGAGATATTTAATAAACCTGTCACCGCCTTAACCCTGAGCGAATGAGACACACTACCACAACACACACACACACACACACACACACACACACACACACACACACACACACACACACACACACACACACACACACACACACACACACACACACACACACACACACACACACACAGATGGAGTGGAAGTCAGGTCACAGGGTTTCGACACTTGCAGCTGAACTGGAAGCTGGTGTGATGCCATAATGTCGGGCAGTCCATCCAAACGGTCCCTGATCCTCCCAGAAGCTGCCAAAGCAGGTGTCTGCAGCTTCTCCCAGGTCCAGTGCAGATCTTTGAAGGTCCAGTCACACCTGCTGGATGACCATTTTAATACAAAAAGGACAGACTTCTTTGTCCAGTCTTCTGCTCTCAGCTAAACTCAAACAAAGACAAATTTGCTCATTAAGAAAATGAAGGTGAAATTGACTTCAATTAAGTGAAATTATCTGTGTGAGAAAGCACGAGATGATCCATCAAAACTTAAAACAAGACCAACTGGGTTTTAAATCTAAATATGAGATTATTTGACTTTGCTGGATCCACAGTTTTTGCAGTGTAAAAGCATCAGTAACGTGTTTCACATTAGGAGGAAAATGAACATCATTTTGATTTATTTATAATGAATTATTGTGTTCTGACTTCATTTTCATAACACGTGTCCAATGTAAAGCAGTGTACCGACTGACATAAATCACTCCAGCGAACTGGCCGACGGTTCTCCTGAAGATGCTGCAGTAGCTCTGGATGTATTTCCAGAACAAGCAGGAACAGTCATTTTGCACATGATGTCCGCTACACAGTGTCCCAGCACATAGCAGCTCTCTGGCTGCGGCAACTACAGTTTATCTCTCAATGGTGAAAAAACAAAGAGTCCAGGCAAGCAGAAGGACAAGCTAACAATCTGAGGAATAAATTACAGAGAAAAACAACTGCAGCCATCCTGAGGAGACGTGAGGCTTCAGTATAAATAAACTTGGTCATTTGACATGTTGTTCCCTCGTCTTCACAGCATCACTCTCCCTTTCCTATCTCTCTCCACGAAGGCCGTCTTTGTGCCTTTGTAGTCTTGCTGTGATAAATTGTAGCAATGAGGATAACAACACACACTTTCAGCCAACCTCTCCTCGAAGGCATTCGTGGCGCTGCACTCTGTTGTAATATCAAAGGTGACGGAAAGGGTTGTGTGAAAAAGAAAAGAAGAGCTGGAGACTGTCAGACCTTCACTCACGTGGCCCAATGGTGACCGGCGTGGATGTGGACGTGGACATGGTGGTGGACGTAGATGTGGATGTGGATGTGGTGGTGGACGTGGATGTGGACGTGGATGTGGACGTGGATGTGGTGGTGGACGTGGATGTGGACGTGGACGTGGTGGTGGAGGTGGATGTGGACGTGGACGTGGTGGTGGAGGTGGTGGTGGTGGTGGACGTGGAAGTGGACGTGACCTTCGGATGTGAAAAGGTCAAAGGTTGCCGGTCTCTTCTGTGTGAAAGGAGGTTTCAGGTGCTGCCAGACTGTTTGAAAGCTTCCTGAAGCATTTTTTCTGACGTCCACGTCCTGTTCTGGCTGCAACATGAAGACCTGCTGCATCGCTGCATTGTAGAAATCTATCACAGCTCCTCTCGCTTCTTTATCAAAGACCAGCACTTCATGCTCATGTTGGGTTGAACTACATCTGCACCAGCTCCACTAACCTCTAGGTATATTCACAATGGGACAGTCTGTCTCTGACAGAAGCTTTCTGCAGAACTATTTCAGACTGGATCTGAAATGTTGGGCTCTTGATGACGTGCCACCACGTGCACCATCTCTACAAAATCATGACTGTTTGCTG
>NW_027211240.1:15000-33323 GCF_029030835.1 Brachyistius frenatus
AGTAGGAGCATTGATCTGCTGCACATGCTGCGGTTCAGAGTCACGCTGACACGCTGACACACAAACACTTTCATTTTCAGTTCATTCTAAACCTGCAGAATCTGAACAAAAGAATATATTCAACAAAGTCCCTGATTTTCTGGCATTTGAAAGGGATTTTCATTTTAACACTAAAATGTATGAAATGTTGCACAGCTATACATTTGATACAGTTAATAATAATAATAATAATAACAACAATAATAATAATAAACTTTATTTGTATAGCACCCTTCATACAAGAAATGCAGCTCAAAGTGTTTTACAGCAAGAAAATGACATGCAGTGTTTCACATAAAAACAGATATAAAGGAACATTTAAAAATGTAGTAAAGAAATGAGATAAAACAGATAAAATGCATAAAACTGAATAACAGTAGATGTGATGTGAGTCGTTCTCTAGGATTCAGTTTATGATACGAAGTAGTGGAAACAGCAGTTGTAGCAGGTTTACATCTTGTGCACCTTTCTAGAACTTTACTTCACACAGTCTGTAATATTATAATATTATCCAGTAATACACCAGAGATTAAATCTCCTGTTCTGATGTGGTCTCAGTAAATTATTTAAGGTGGCCTCATCGGTGTTCCTCCAGGTTTCTGATGAACCTCGGTTAGAAACTCACACGGGTCCAACCCGTCCGTACATACTAAAGTTCCCTTTTCACTCACATATCAGTCTTTTTAAGTTTTATCAAAATGTAGTTAAAATATAAAATGAGCATCATGCATTTTACAGGCGCGGTAGTTCAAGTCCAAGAGAGCTTCAAGAGTAGCGTTAAAGGCTGATGTAAAGACATATGTTTTTATCTTTCTTTTAAAAGTATGAACTGAGCAGCTTCCTGATATCTAACATAGTTTGTTCCACAGATTTGAAGAAGAACTGACAGAAGCTGCTGAACCTCCAATAAACCAGCAGCAGATGATCTCCGTGTTCCTGAAGGCTCATAGTTCACCAGACAGTTAGAGATGGAACTCGGTGCGAGCCAATGAAGCGCTTCGTATGTGAGGAGGCGGAGCTTAAAGTCAGTCCTGTGTCTCAGGTAAACCGTGCAGAGCAGCCAGAACTGGACTGATGTTCTCTCCTCTTGGTTCTGGTTGATAATCCAGCTGCAGAGTTTTGGATGAGCTGAAGTCTCTCGTTTTATTCTCAGTTGTCAAATTTGAGTCAGTCCCATAAATTCAATAATAACTATGTAAGTAAGATTGATTAGTGAACTCTGTGTGTTACTGCACAGTTGAAATATGTTTAAAGTGATCCACCTATTAAATAACCACAACCTCTGAACACATAATGTATTAAATTACAATGTCAATAGAAAGTCAATTTGGATCCTTTGTTGTGGACGCAACATGAATATCAACCGGAAAAGTGACACAGACTTGAAGCAAATCATGTTCCACTGTTGTCATGAGGATGAAGGAAGAAACTTCCCCCGACACCACAATTCAAGTGATTCATTTAACCAACATCATCTACTGACCCACAACACACTATTAGTTCTTAACTTCAAACACAAATAATCTGGTAATAACACGTGAAGAAGACAGGACCCCCCACTGTGTATTATTATAATATATCATGTTACATTATGGGCCACCACAACCTGCAGTGTCGTCATGATGGCCGTTTGTTCTACAGTATTTCTGTGAGAACAGGTGGTTTAAAATGCTGCTGTGAAGCTGCAGTATTCATGGAATCATCAGGATAACTTAATCTCAGATTAACAAATCAACGCTAGTTCTATTTGGAGAAGGATTAGCCGGATGATGTGTTATTTCTCTAACTTTAAGCCTCTACACACAATGAGAAACAAATAAAATGTGAAATACTTACCTGCAAATATTTTTCATTAAAAACTATTCATACCGGCAGCAATGTGAACTTGTGATAGCTGTTTGAAAAAGGTTTAAATACATTTGTGTCAATAATGATGGAATTAACATCATCCAGTGATGATCTTGTCTCACTGAACAAAGAAGAGGAGATTTTGGTCCGTGAGCCGAACCTGCTGAGACATCGTTGACTGCTTGCTACCAACTCTCCTCCATCCACAGGTGAACTCCAGAAACTACTCGTCCTGCTCCTCATTCAGTGATGCTACTTCACACCTTTCTGTCCCTGTCATGTAACAATGGTTGACCAAAGACACAAACCATCACTGGTGTCGTTAAGAGTTGTGATGTGATGTTCGTTTCACTTTTACGTGTATAATCACTTGACGAATCTACTCGCGAAAACTCTCACAAATCAACTTGCTACATCAAAAAAATTAAATTACCTTCATACTGTAAGCTAGCTCACAAGATGTTAGGAGGAAATCAAATATGATGCTATAGCTTCAGAGAGCACAGAGTTGTTTCAAACACATGGAGATGAACAAATCTAAACTTTAAAAACAAAGTTAGCTGGACGAGAGTTCATAGAAAATGTTTGTGAGCTGAAGTTAGTTGAAGAAAATGGTGACAAAGACATTGTGCAACAAATGAAATGTAAACTTGGCACTGATGGAGGTTATTACTGGAACTGGGAAGACATTTCAAGAAATAACTTTCAACTTTGAGCTTTCAATGTCGAACCCCTTCGGACTCCCACAAGGCTCCAACTGAGATTTAGTTGGCAGTGCAGAAGAGTGCCGAGTGATTTCTTTATTTTCATGCTGAGATGAAAACATGAAATATTGCCAACATTATATTAGACTAAAATAAAAAAAACAACTTGCCCAACAGCCCACTAAACACTCCCTGAAAGAGTCTCCTGGTGAATGTGTTGATTGTCACATGAAAGAACACGATTGATCCACTTCAAAAATGTTTCACATTTTTGGTGACATTTCAAAGGTCTGTGTAAAATGAGCTTGACAGATGAAAACATATCTTTGGTTACTCTTTTGCTTTCAATTAGTCCTCCCTGTTTTCACTTCTCTCCCCTCTTATGTATCTGCTTCTATATGCCCTCATCCATCGGCCCCCTTTTCATCCTTTCCCCTCTCTCTTCAGCTTTCTATCCTTCTCTTGCACTTCTTTCTTTCCTCTTCCCTCTTTTATTCACCCTCTCTTTCTCCACTTAGTCATCTGTCTACTTCTCCGTGTGGGAACATCACCGAAACGTCGGAGTCAACTGTGTCCCAGTCAGCAGCACAGGTCAGGTAATGAATCGCTCCCCCCTCTGGAGCCCAGTGACACGGAGCTCTTTTATCAGGGGGGGTCCAGGTTAGTATGGACAGACCCCCATACAGGCCCTTCATCAGTGTGTGATGTAGGATGGCACACAGTAGACTACAGCAGTTCGGGGCCACAGCTCTGCTGATACATTCAACTTTTGGATATTTTTTATCAAACCAAACTAAACTCAGGAACTCAGTGAAATGTTGAAATTTACAAAATTTCAACGAAGCATGATTACAGGTTTGAGGTCTGCATAGAAACTTGAAATTAAATGATGTGCTCTTACTTTGTCACCGTAGCTCAGTTTCATATATTTTCAGTGCCACAATTCAACTATTTCAAGCTAGAAAAGTCAAGAAAAGTATGATTCTGTATCACCACACAGACACTTGCTTTCTTCTGTTTGGCTTTTGGGCTCACATTATGGTTTGCACATGTAAGACAGTAAAAAGTCAATGAATTTGGTTAAAGCATCAATTTAAGCTCATTTCAATGTTGACTGTTTTGTAATGAAAGTTTGTAATGCCAAGGCTCCAATGCACTTCTCACAGAAGTCCCATTATAGTTTGGATTTTTTTTCTGAACAGTCTTGGATTTTTGGAAACACTTTTGAAATGTTTATTTTTTTAAGTTGTGAAAAAGATGTCAAAAGAAAAAAACAAAATTATTATGATTTGATCGAACTAGTTGAAAAGGGTTTATGCATTTTCTTACACTCTTAAAGCACCACAGGCAGAAAACAAAAGAAACTGTGAACTGCATCCACCAGAGTGAAGACATGTACACATTCCCTTCTTATTCCTATTTGTCTCAATGCAGGACAAATCCAGAATGTTATTTGTGCTACAAAATCATTGAAAAGACAACAAAGATGATTTCTGAAGTGGTTGGAAGAATGAATTTAGCTCAAATAAACGTTCCTCAAACTTTCTGATGGAATATTTCTACTGTGGAGACATTCAAATGACTAATGCAGTACAGAAGAAAAGATCAGTGAATGAATGCATCCATGTGTGAGGTCAACTGTGGAACAATGAGGTCATATTTCTACTTCTGTTAAACACCAGTTAATTGACATGGAATTTAGATAGTGAGGGATCCATTGCAAATGTAATGCCAGGTTCAAGCTACACAAAATGTATCTGTGTCAGATCAGCTGATTATAGTTATAAATTCTAGCCGAGATTCTACATTGGCCCCAAAACAATCATAGCTCATCATCTTTCATGACCTGCATCCTGACCTGAGGAGAGAGAGAAGGGGGGGGGGCTGAGGGGCAACAGTGTTGTCTGAAGGAGGGGGTCTGATACTGGTTGTCTTGAACTTGGAAAAACCTCAAAATAAAAGTAAGCAAAAACAACATGTCGGGTTGGCAGCGAGTCCAAGTTGTTTGTGCTCCGATTGGTCACCTCAGTGGACACAGTGAGCTGAGAGGGGACTAATGGCATGACTTTGTCAGGGGTCCAAGATTCAGAGAGAAAAGGAGACATCTATGAAACTGTTCTTAAAACATCTTCGACTACAAACAAAATTCCATTATTACTTGAATTATTATTTATCCTTGAAGGTGTAATACGTTTAAGGAAGCAGTTCCATGTTTATCCTCTTCGATGCCATGTGTTAAAGCAGTGGAAGACATCTACGTTGATCTTAGTCCCACACAAGTGGATCATCTGGTAGAAAACACTGCAATATCTCTGCTACAACTCCAGATGATGTCGCCCCTCTGAAGAAGAGAGTCATGAACCAGAGGAAGTTGTCTCCATGGTACAACTCAGAACTACGCTCTGCTAGGCAGCGACTGGAAAGATGGAAAGGAAATGACGTTCCACTAATTTAGAAGAATTTCACCTGTCTGGAAGGAGAGTCTAATATTATATAAGAAAGCTCTTGGTAAGGCCAGAACTTTATATTATTCATCATTAATAGAGGACAACAAGAACAACCCCAGGTTTCTTTTCATCACTGTAGCAGGCTGACAAAGAGTCCCAGTTCTGTTGAGTCCTCTATTCCTTCAGCTCTCAGCAGTAATGACTTCATTAACTTCTTTACTAATAAAATTCTTACTATCAGGGAGAGAATCGGGCCGACCCTTCCTGCCACCATCACTGATGTGTTGCTAAGCAACAGCAGCCCTGAAAGCAATTGTAGGACCAGATGTAAACTTGGAACATTTCTCTCCTGTTGAGCTCTCTGAGTTAACTAGAATTATTTCTTCATCTGGATCCTCTAGCTGTCTGTTAGATCTCATCCCAACTAAACTTTTTAAGGAAGTCTTCCCTTTAATTAATACTTCCATATTAGATCAGATCAACCTATCTATTGTAACCGGCTATGTACCGCAGGCTTTTAAAGTGGCTGTAATTAAACCTTTACTTAAAAAGCCGACTCTTGATCAGCTGTTTTAGGAAACTACAGACCAATTTACAAGCTGACGTTTATTTCTAAAATCCTTGAAAAAGTTGTTGCAAATCAACTTTGTGATCATTTACAAAGGAATGATCTGTTTGAAGATTTTCAGTCTTCAAAGTTCATCATAGCACAGAAACAGCTCTGGTGAAAGTTACTAAGAACCTTTTATTAGCCTCAGATAATGGACTCATCTCTGTACTTGTTCTTCTAGACCTCAGTGCTGCTTTTGATACGATTGATCATACGATCTTATTACAGAGATTAGAAGACGTTACGAGGATTAAAGGAACTGCATTAGACTGGTTCAAATCCTACTTATCAGATAGATTCCAGTTTGTCCATGTCAACAATGAGTCTTCCAGACAAACAAGAGTTAGTTATGGAGTTCCACAAGGCTCAGTGTTAGGCCCAATACTTTTTACTTTGTACATGCTTCCATTAGGAGATGTCATCAGGAAGCACTGCATCAACTTCCATTGTTATGCAGATGACACTCAGCTATATCTTTCTATAAAACCAGATGAAACTAATCAGTTAGTAAAACTTGAAGCCTGTCTAAAAGACATAAAGGCCTGGATGACCAAAAACTTCCTGCTTCTAAATTGAGACAAAACAGAAGTTCTTGTACTTGGTCCTAAACACCTCAGAAACTCTTTCTGTAATCACTTAGTTACTCTAGATGACGTTGTCTTGGCCTCCAGCAAAACTGTGAGGAACCTTAGAGTCATCTTTGATGAGGATGTGTCCTTTAGACACCATATAAAGCAAATCTCCAGAACTGCCTTCTTTCATCTACGTAATATTAATAAAATCAGGAAAATCCTTCCTCAGCGTGACGTAGAAAAACTCATTCATGCGTTTGTTACTTCTAGACTAGATTATTGTAATTCCTTGTTGTTAGGATGTCCAAATTACTCATTAAAAACCTGCAGATGATCCAAAATGCTGCAGCAAGAGTAATGACGGGATTTAGCAAGAGAGATCATATTTCTCCAGTTTTATCTTCTCTTCACTGACTTCCTGTGAAATCAAGAATATAATTTAAAATTCTCTTGATGACTTACAAAGCTCTACATGACCAGGCTCCATCATATCTTAGAGATCTTATAGAACCATATAATCCTAGCAGAGCACTTCTCTCTCAGTACGCTGGTCTAGGTAGGTAGGTAGGTAGGTAGGTAGGTAGGTAGGTATTTACTTTATTAATCCCCGAGGGGAAATTTTTTCGCTACAGCAGCATATACACAGAAGCAATAAGACAATAACAGAAACAATAGAATAAAATAAAATAAAAATAATAGAATAGAATAGAATAGAATAGAATAGAATAGAATAGAATAGAATAGAATAGAATAGAATAGAATAGAATAGAATAATAGAACAGCAATAAAATAAAATAGCAGTAAATAGCAGTAAAAAATATAAATATAAAATATAAAATGCACAGTATATACAGTACATTACATATCTATATATATTATATACAACAAACCAAGAAACACAGTCAACATATATATATATATATATATATATATATATATATATATATATATATATATATACAGTACAGTATATATCTATATATATAATATACAAACAAACCAAGAAACACAGTCAACAGTGTTATTGTACTGTGATGGATTTTGTCAGAGGTGAGTTATTGTACAGTCTTATTGCAGTGGGCAGGAATGATCTCCTGTATCTGTCCTTGTGACAGCGGAGCTGGAGGAATCTTTTAGAGAAAGTGCTCCGCTGTCCCTGCAGCAGGTGGTGGAGAGGGTGGACAGGATTATCTAATATGGACAATAGTTTGTTCAGCGTCCTCCTCTCCACCACCTTTTCCAGGCTGTCCAGTTTGTAGCCGATGATGGAGCCGGCCTTCTTAACCAGCTTGTTAAGTCTGTTGGTGTCACCGGCTCCAATGCTGCTCCCCCAGCAGACCCCAGCGAAGTACAGTTCACTGGCCACAACAGACTGGAAGAACATCTCCAACATCTCGCTGCACACATTGAAGGATCGAAGTTTCCTCAAGAAAAAGAGTCGACTCATCACCTTCTTGTAGACAGCATTGATGTTGGTCTTCCAGTTCAGTCTGTTGTCGATGGACACACCCAGGTACTTGTACTCCTCAACCATGTCCACCTCCTCTCCCAGAACTCTCAGTGGTTGTGGAGCCGTCGTCTTCCTCCTGAAGTCGACCACCATCTCTCTGGTCTTGGCTACGTTCAGGAGCAGGTGATTTCTACCCGCCTACTCCACAAAGTCCTCCACTACTGCCCTGTACTCATCCTCCCGTCCATCCCTTGTACATCCTACCACTGCAGAGTCATCAGAGAACTTCTGCAGATGGCAGGACTCTGAGTTGTACTGAAAGTCAGTTGTGTATAAGGTGAACAGAAGGGAGACAGAACAGTTCCCTGAGGAGCTCCAGTACCACTGACCACCGTATCAGACAGCACACTGTCCAGACAGACAAACTGTGGTCTGCCTGTTAGGTAGTCATTGATCCAGGAGACAGTGGGCGCGTCCACCCCCACCACCCGCAGCTTCTCACTCAGTAGCAGTGGTTGGATGGTATTGAATGCACTGGAGAAATCAAAGAAAGTGATTCTCACAGATTCACCGGTTCCATCCAGGTGGGACTGAGCTCGTTGCAGCAGGTAGACGATGGCGTTGTCCACTCCCACATGAGGGTGGTACGCAAATTGCAGTGGGTCCAGAGAAGATTTCAACCGGCGGCCTGAGGTGGGCCAAGACCAGCCTCTCCAGCACCTTCATCACATGAGATGTGAGGGCAACCGGTCGGTAGTCGTTGAGGCCAGATGGAGTCGTCTTCTTGGGGACAGGAACCAGACAGGACGTCTTCCACAGCACCGGGACCTCCTCCTGCTTCAGGCTCAGGTTGAAGAGGTGTTGTAGGACCTCAGCCAGCTGAACGGCGCAGGTCTTCAGGACCACAGGGCTGATGCCGTCAGGTCCTGCAGCCTTGCGCTGGTGGATTCTCTCCAGCTGTCTCCTAACCTGGCCAGTCGTCACAGAGAGGGGGGTGAGGGGTGTGTGTGTGTGTGTGGGGGGGGAAGCGGGGGTCGAGGGGTCGAGGTGTCGATGGAGGAAGAGCCCTTTGAGATTGAGGGCTCTATGCAGTTCACCAGGGGGCGCAGAGGGGGGAGGGGAGGAGGCAGCAGAGGTGTTTTGGAGGTGTGAGGTGTGGAGGAGACAGATGAGGGTGGTGAACTAAACCTGTTGAAGAAACAGTTTAGTTCATTTGACCTCTCCAGGGAGCCCCCTGGTTGTTCCTCTCCAGGTCCCCCCTGGTTGTTCCTCTCCAGGTTCCCCCCGGTTGTTCCTCTCCAGGTTCCCCCTGGTTGTTCCTCTCCAGGTTCCCCCTGGTTGTTCCTCTCCAGGTTCCCCCTGGTTGTCTCTCTCTCCCCTTGAACCCAGTAATCTCCTTCATACACACCTCCCTCACCTTGTTCTGCTGGAGTTTGGCATCCAGCTTCCTCCTGTAGGAGTCCTTGCACTCCTTGAGCTTCTCCTTCAGGTGGCGCTGCACTCTCCTGAGCTCCTCCCTGTCCCCAGACCTGAAGGCTGCTTTCTTCTGATTAAGAAGAACTTTCAGGTCAATGGTGATCCACGGCTTGTTGTTGGGGAAGCATTTTACAGTCCGGGATGGTACGGTGGTGTGTTCACAGAATTTGATGTATTCTGTGATACAGTCCGTCATGCTGTTGATGTCCTCCCCGTGTGGTCCACACAGCACATCCCAGTCCGTGGACTCAAAGCAGTTCTGCAGGGCGTCTTTAGCCTCCTGTGTCCACCTCCTCACAGTCCTGGTGGTCACAGGCTGCCTCTGCACCAGGGGGACATACTTTGGAGTCAGCAGGACCAGGTTATGATCTGATCTACCAAGGGGGGGAAGGGCAGTAGTACTGTATGCATCCATGGCATTAGCATACAGTAAGTCCAGAGTTTTATTGTTCCGTGTGGGGCAGTTAACATACTGGTGTAAAGTTGGCAGTACTTTATCCAGACTGGTTAAAGTCTCCAGTAACTGCCAAAAATGCACCGGGATGCTTAGTCTGCAGTTTAGCCACAGTGGAGTAGATGGTGTCCACTGCTGCCTCTGCGTCAGCTGATGGAGGAATGTACACAGCGATAACAATGGCGGACGTGAACTCCCTCGGCAAATAATAAGGGCGCATCCCCACGGCTAGAAGTTCAATGTCCGGGCTACAGAAACGTTCCTTCACACACACGTGGTCGGGATTGCACCACCTCTCGTTCACATAGACTGCAATCCCTCCACCGTTCTTCTTGCCGCTCTGCACAACGTCTCTGTTCGCCCGAACAGTCCTGAAGCCGGGTACGGCCGCGCTGTGGTCCGGGAGATGTGAGTGCAGCCATGTCTCGGTGAAACACATGATGCTGCACTCCCGGTACTCTCTCTGGGTCTTTACCAGCGCGCCGAGCTCGTCCGTCTTGTTAGCCAACGACCTCACGTTCCCCATTAAGATCTCCAGTACCGCTGGTTTATATTTCCTCCTTTCCGCCTTTAGCTTAGCTCCGGCTCTGCAACCCTGCCGTCTTCTCCGAAGTTCAACGGGGATCTCAGGCCTCGCTCCGGGCAGCAGCAGTAGGGGCCGACTCAGCGCGATCAGCTGATCACGAGAGTAAACAATAACAGAGCCCCCAGCCAGAAACGTGGAAAAATTACGGTCCATAATGGACCGTTAACTTAACACACGAGAGAAAGAAAAAAAAAAAAACTCCGAAGAGGAGAAAGGCTTAAAAAATACTAATAACAAGGGGAGGGGAGCTGCTGCAACAGGCTGCCGCTAGCGCAGCGCCATCTTACTCCTACTTACCACTCTACTTGTGGTTCCCAGTTTCCAGAAGTAGAATGGGAGGCGGAGCTTCAGTTTTCAGGCTCCTCCCCTGTGGAACCAGCTCCCAGTTTGTGTTGGAGGGGCAGAAACTGTTGTATCTCAAATTGTTGTCCCCAATTGTTTTCCCCGAGTCCGTTGATAGAAGCAGTCTTTAGGCAGTTACCGGTCTTAGTTGATTTTTATTAAGCGTAGTTTACAAGATATCCTGCATAGCATACAAGACATCTTGGAGAGCCCAACATCAACCTGAGGTCTCTTTGTTGGAGTCTGACTTCCCCCTTTCCGGTACATACACTTATACTATAGGAAGAGGCGTTACCTAGGTTGTGGCGGGACATTTGCATAGTATGTTTGTCTCAGTACTTTTCCACTGTCCTCCGTTTGAACCACATCCCCCTTTTGATCTGATAGTGAGTTGCACCCTACTGTGACCCCATATCATATTACTTACATATAGGTCGTACCATCACTACCAATCTTAAGGTGTAGACAAAAGGCTGTGCATGTAAATGAGAGTGATACTGCTTGGCCAAACCAAAAGGTCACAGTAGGAGGTCTGCAACCTGTGGGGTCACATACTTTTCTTGGTTCTTTGAGGCATTATCAGATGGCTGTCTGGAGGACTCCAGGGGGTGAAGGAAGACAACCCCCACCTCCACCAACCAACAAAGAATACATCAATACACATGACTTTTAGGTGGAAGACAACCCAAATTATATTGTATTAGCGTACAACATATGAGCCCTCATATGCACTAAGCAGATCTATATTCCACAATCCCCCTTTTGATCTCAATTTAAGAGATCACCATTTTGACAGGTATTATTAACCACAAAAATACAAAAAATGCTAAGCTAGATGACATTCACAACTATTACATACGACCTGATATCTTTTTCTCTGTCTGTGTTCTTCGGGTGAACTGTACCCGGCGTGGTTGTTCCCTTTTTCGTCTGATGAGTGTCCTTGTCTAGTTATGGTGCTCCTCTGGTCCCAATGGCACACCTGAAACCCCTGTCTCCCATAATATGACACATACTACACCTGCAGAGATGAGTCCCAAGGTCATGAGCCATCTCCAGTCACCCCAGAGACTGGTTCTCTTGTTCATCTTAATTTGTTAACAGAATTATTGCATCAATTAACAGCACAGGTATCAATAGCCAAGCAAAACATAAAATTTATATATGTGGATCATCAACTTGTGATCTTCGAGTGACGTGGCAGACACTTGATGCAAACGAGCCCTCCCTCGTTCGAGTCGGCTGTCTTCTTGCTTCGGATACGGAGAGTAGACTGTCTCGGTATCTGAACCTTGAGGGGATTATTCTGCCCCTTTTGATGCGATGCCAGCCGGCCTCGAGGTGTTTGTGGCGACGTCGGTGCTCGCCTCTTCCAGGGTCCGCTGCGGGTGCGCTGGCTTTGTCCTCTACTTCTATTCGTCATACGCATTCATGTACCAGTCCTTCTCCTATTCTGTCTGCCATGTTGATTCCTCAGCTTCCTGTAAGGGTGTGAAGCTCTCTCTCACCAGATTTGGTGCTTCCAGACTTTTGAGTTGTCTGCTGTTGTCGTGTGTCAGTGATGTCATGGTAGTCTGGTCTGTCTTGTGATGTTCACATATGAATTCACTATGCTGTGTGTGTGTAGGATGTGTAGTGGGTGTCTCATGACTATGTGTGTGCATTTTGTAATGAGTTTGGCTACTCCTGCTGCATGTCTTGTGCATGATGGATGCCTTTTTTCCATTGGATCCAGCATGACACTTAAATATGTCAATATTGTCCTATCACCCCCTTTTTCTGAAACAACACACCATTTACAACTGTGTTTGTTTCAGAAACATCCAAATAAAAGAGTAGAGTGTAGTCCGCCAATGCCAGCTCGGACGAGTTGGCTAATAATTGTTTAAGTTTAATGAATGCCTGTTCGGCCGTGATAGTCCATTGCATCGGCCCAGTCAGATTATGCATGCCCACCTCTCTCACCATGTTACGTAAGCTCTGGGTGAGGCATGTGAAATCAGGTATATAGTGTCTACTATATCCGACCAGTCCCAGAAACGAGAGCATGGTTTTGACTGTCAATGGTTTTGGGTGGTGCAGGATCGATGTTCGGTGTGCAGGCGACATTGAGGCCCCCTTTTGTGATATTAATCGACCCAAAAATGACACCTGCTGTCGTGCAACTTGTAGTTTGTTTTTACTAACCTTAAACCCATGTGTAAAGAGATGCAACAGGAGTGTCCGTGTGTCAGTGAGGCAATCCTCCGCTGTGTCAGAGGCCAGTAATAGGTGGTCCACGTACTGTATGAGTGTGGTGCATGGGGGTGTCTGTTCTCTGTAGCATCTAGTGTCACTTCTCTGTAGCATCTAGTGTCACACTTACGTATATCAACACCTTCCTGTCCCCCCTTTCTCTGAAACAGCACACCATTTGCTGTCTGGGCTGTTTCAGAAACATCCAGATATAATGGAACTTTGTAGTCAGGGACAGCCAGATCAGAAACAGTGCTAAGAGCGTTTTTGAGTGATATAAACACCATTGCCGCCTGCGCGGTCCAGAATAAGGCGGCAGTAAGGTTCTTCATAGTCTTTTGCTCATTATCTTTTCTTTTATTTATTTTATATTGTGGTTCTATTATTATTTATCTACTTATTCTAATCCGCCCTTCTACTTCTGGTGTGACTAGCGCTCTCCTATACTACACTGTCTTTGGGCCCCTTTAAATTTTAACTTTTACGTCTTAAAACTTAGTATTCTCTTATTTTCTTTGATCTATCTTATCCTTAACTTTGATCTCTTAACTTCGTTCTATCTTTTCTATTAACTCAGCTCTAACTAATCTCATATTATTTTAAGTTGATTTATTTTACTTTATCTTATCCAATCAAACAACTATTCTTCTGAGACAGTTACTGTTTCAGAAGTTGAATTGCTGGTTCATCAGACTTCCTGTTTGATTGTTTAACGCCTTTTTCCACATCACCGCCCCCTTTGATCCCCTGTAGCATTCTGTTGTTAGTGTCTCTTAGCAGTGATCACGTGACAGGTATGAAAGGAGTTCGAGTCGGTGGAGTCTGTTGAGGTCAGCCAACTGTTTCTGACACCCAGATTGTCCGTGCCTCCCGTACTTGTGCCACCGGATCCATCTCGGTGTTTTACTGCCTCTTGTCATGATTTCAGTGTCTTTTCTTTTTTTTTATTGGTCTTTATTTTGATGCCTGTTGCTTGTGGTTGCTCCGAGGAGGAGTGTTTGTCTCTGTCCTCACTCTCTCTGTCCACTTCTTGCGGTGCAGACATGGTGCTGGTCTGCTGTATTGCCTCCTTTGCTCTCAGGGTGTCTTGACTGTGTTGTTGCAGAGTTTCATCTTCCTCTGCACTGGTAGAGTCCTCTTGCTTCCCTCTCTGGCTACCACACCCAAACCCTCTCAATCTGTCCGTGATCTTTGCATCTTATAATATCTCTCGTTTTTACTGTGGGTTTGTTTGATTTTCCCACCTTAGGGCTCTCACGGGGCTGTGATGCAGATTTTGCTGTCTCTAACCTAATTTTCTCCCTTACTCTCCCCGTTGTTTTGTGTCCTTTTTACTTATCAGTAGCTTTTGCGTCTGGGGTCATCTAATTGGAATTTCAAAAGCTGAGCCTGTGCCTTTAACAGCTCCTCCTCCTGTTGCTTTTTCCTGTTATCTCTATGCTATCACTTATCTTAGGTTATTCTTGTTTATTCATGTATTTTCTTCAATCTTTAACCCATATTTGTTTGTTTTTTTTTTTTTTTTTTTTTTAATTGGCTTTCTTAACCATATTGTTTCTCTATCTTTTTTATTATTTCGTTTTTAACTATCACTATTATTAATTGTTCCCGTTCTTTTATTTATATATTATTACGTTCTGGATTATTCTAGTCATTTGTCTGTTTTAGCGCGATCTTTCAGCGTTAGTTTTACTGTGTTCTGATTTTATTTTTTGCTTACTTCAATTTTTGTTATTTCTGACTGAGATTCTGCCTCTGTTTATGTTATCCTTCTCTCTCAGTAATTTTGTTCATCTGGTCTTTTCTTTTACTCTCCCACACTTGCTGTGTGGCTCTGCCTACTAATGCCATATTATGCAAACTTCTTCTCCTATCCTGCATCTCTTCCTTTTCCTTTTTTAATTTGTTTTTTACTGTTTATTCAACACTACCACACAGTGATAATTCAACACACACGTGGAGATTGAGTGTGAATGACTCCTTTAGGTCAATTTGTGGATCTAGTGAGACAAACTTCTAGGCTGAATAACTTCAGTCCGGTCTCACTCTAGGGGTCGCCCCAGATACCACAAATCTTTTAATTCACGCTCACTTCTTCACCAACACCACCCTTTGTCCCCACAGAACAAGAACTTGCCAAGACTGGATGTCTCTATAAAACTTGCTTAGTTCTTGGAAGCCACCCACGTTTTCAACCCAAAACAAAAAACCTATTTCTGAGTTCATACACTCCGGGCGTTTTCAACCCAAAACAAAAAAAACTATTTCTGAGTTCATACACTCCGGGCGTTTCGACCCAAAACAAAAAAAAACTATTTCTGAGAGAATCACCGCTCTCCCAGTGTTATAACTACAGCTCTATTTAACGCTATTTCTGAGAGAATCACCACTCTCCCAGTATTATAACTACAACTCTATTTAACGCTATTTCTGAGAGACGCCGCTCTCCCAGTATTAAAGCTACAGCTCTATTTAACGCTATTTCTAAGAGATTCGCTCTCTGAGCTTCGCTACTGCTCTATTTAGCTCTATTTTTGAGAGATTCACTCCCCGGGCATCTCAACCCTCTATTTTTGAGAGATTTACTCCCCGGGCATTTCAACCACTCTATTTTTGAGAGTCGCCGTTCTCTGAGTATTATATTTTACAACTCTTTTTAACTCTCTTGTTCAGATTCACGCTCCCCGGGCCTTCCAACCCACAGAATTCGGGGGGTTCCTGAAATCCCCCCCGGGCCTCTAACCCAGCGCTTGCCAAGGCCTCGTCAGACCCTGGTAGGGTCCGCCACCACCAGGACTTAATTCGGGGGCTTCCTTAATTCCCCCGGGCGTTTCACCCAGCTTTACCAGTGCCCCGTCAGGCCCTGGTTTGGTCCGCCACGACCTGGACTTTTACTCGCTTCTATTTCCGAGAGACGCCGCTCTCCACAACTCTATTTTGCCTTTTTAGCGATTCAGTTTACACAGATTCACAGAGACTTTTTTAGTTTACTTTTCAGTTTAAACTCGGTTTTCTGCTTACCTTCGTGCGGTCGACCTGGTCTCTGAGTGCCTGTGCTTCGCTGAATCAGGTCCGAATATGCCTCTATCCCGGACGAGCCCCCAAATTGTTGTCCCCAATTGTTTTCCCCGAGTCCGTTGATAGAAGCAGTCTTTAGGCAGTTACTGGTCTTAGTTGATTTTTATTAAGCGTAGTTTACAAGATATCCTGCATAGCATACAAGACATCTTGGAGAGCCCAACATCAACCTGAGGTCTCTTTGTTGGAGTCTGACTTCCCCCTTTCCGGTACATACACTTATACTATAGGAAGAGGCGTTACCTAGGTTGTGGCGGGACATTTGCATAGTATGTTTGTCTCAGTACTTTTCCACTGTCCTCCGTTTGAACCACATCCCCCTTTTGATCTGATAGTGAGTTGCACCCTACTGTGACCCCAACGTGATAAGTTCCTGCATAAGCAATGTGTTCTACAATGCTTACAGTCAGTATGTATTTTGAGCTTCTGTGCTAGGTTATGTTCACAACAATACAACACATATATATATATCATATCATATTACTTACATATAGGTCGTACCATCAACTACCAATCTTAAGGTGTAGACAAAAGGCTGTGCATGTAAATGAGAGTGATACTGCTTGGCCAAACCAAAAGGTCACAGTAGGAGGTCTGCAACCTGTGGGGTCACATACTTTTCTTGGTTCTTTGAGGCATTATCAGATGGCTGTCTGGAGGACTCCAGGGGGTGAAGGAAGACAACCCCCACCTCCACCAACCAACAAAGAATACATCAATACACATGACTTTTAGGTGGAAGACAACCCAAATTATATTGTATTAGCGTACAACATATGAGCCCTCATATGCACTAAGCAGATCTATATTCCACAAAACCCTCTCTAGCTTTAAGATTAGACTCAAAACGTTCCTTCTTGATAAAGCCTATAGTTAGGGCTGGCTCAGGTAGACCTGAACCAACCCTTAGTTATGCTGTTATAGGCCGAGGCTGCTGGGGGACCTCGTTACATGCTGAGCTTCTTTTATTTCCTCCTACTCTTTAACTGACTCATACCTCACCATCTTTTTCTCTCCCATAGTTTCTTCTTATTATCTGTTGTCTCCATTCAGTTCCTTCACTCACTCGTGTAGTTTCTGTTCTTTCTTTTCCAGATGTCCCGTCATGGAGCTGCATGTCTCTGCTCTGCCGTCTTGTCGTTTCCACCAACAGTTCTTCTCTTCTATCTCTATGCTGTCCTTTTCTCTCTCTGCTCTCCTCTCACCCCAACCGGTCGAGCCGCATCCTGGTTCTGATGGCCGCCCACCTCTGATCCTGGTTCTGTTAACAGATGCCTGGTTCTGTTAACAGATGCTCCGCCCACCTCTGAACCTGGTTCTGTTAACAGATGCTCCGCCCACCTCTGATCCTGGTTCTGTTAACAGATGCTCCGCCCACCTCTGATCCTGGTTCTGTGGAGGTTTCTTCCTGTTCAAGGGAGTTTTTCTTCCCTCTGTTGGAGGTTTTTCTCCCTTAAAGAGGAGGGTTTTTTTCCCTCTTAGTTTATGTGGGAATTGTTGAATTGTTGAATTGTTGGTTTCTCTGTATAATATTGTAAAGTCTTGCTGTAACGACTTTAATGTGTTAAGTGCCATGCTGTGTTGTGATTTGGCACTAAATAAATACAATTGAATTGATTTGAATTGAATTAATATTTGCAAATATTTTCCTGATATTAGGATTCCTGTCTGATCCTAGTGTGTTTTCCTCTTTTTTTTCCCGATCACCTTTCCTCATGGGTGCTGTCATTCCCCTGTCTGTTTGTTATTGTCTGCCATGTGCTTCTGTTTGTTTTCGTCTCATCCTGTAGTACCCTCCTCCGAGCTCTACCCACTCCGCCTCTCTCCAGAGATCCAGCTTGAGCTCATTCCACTGATCACCTTCAGCTAGATTAAATAACCCAGTCTTCAGTCAGTCCATCCGTTAACCTACCCAGTTCTGACTCCCCGTCTGTTTCCTGTTCCTGCCGTTCAGCGTCGAGCCGTGGGCATTCACCTGAGCGAGGAAGATTCCAGTTCGTTCCTCGAAGATCAGCTGAGAAGTTTTGGCAATCCTGTGTCGAGCCTCGGGTATCACAGTCGATCCTGCCCTGCTGTTCCTGTGTAGGACCACGGAGATCCACACAGCCATCCAGCCTGTCTGCTGCACTTGTGACAGACCTCGGGATTCCCCCAGCGAAGATAGACATCATGCTGAGATCCAAAGAAATTCAGGAACAAATGAGAAGAAAGTAATTGAGATCTATCAGTCTGGAAAAGGTTCACAAAGCCATTTCTAAAGCTTTGGGACTCCAGAGAACCACAGTGAGAACCATTATCCACAAATGGAGAAAACTCCTTCCAAGAGAAGCCAAAAAACAAAACATTTAAAAAAAGGGCAAAAAAAACCCCCAAAAATTTTTTCCCAAAAACTCAAACCTTTTACTTCCCTCAGGGGGTTTTTTCGTTTCATGATTTTTAATAAAAAAAAAGGGGCGGGGTTAAAAAAAGGCGCATGGCAGAT
>NW_027211241.1:0-33197 GCF_029030835.1 Brachyistius frenatus
CTTTGAATGAAATAAACTTCATTTATTCCTGTCAAATAAATCCACCTGGAAACCCGACTGCAGCTCCAGTTCTGGTTCAGCAGCATTTTAATCATCTGGATCAAATCCATTCAGATTGAAGTGTTCGGTCTGAAATCTGTTGTTCTGCCTTGTTACTGACCCGCCAGCATTAGCAGACATGCTAACGTCCCTGAATGAACAAAGGAGTGAAGAGACGCATCAGAACGTCCTGCTGCTGAAACCACCGTTCACTTTGTGATGTCCACGTTCAGCCTGTTTGTGATTTCTCTAAGAAGCTGTCCACACCTGGAGTCTGTCTCCGTGTCCCAGCAGCCTTCACACTGAAGTCACATCCGTGTTCATGTGAGGCGCCGCACATATCAGTCCTACATGAAATACAAAGATGACACGAAATATTTCCTCTGTCGTTCCACGTGAATCTACCAGCTGTGATTGGACCTGTTTGTCCATCAGAGACACGTGAATCTACAAGCTGTGATTGGACCTGTTTGTCCATCAGAGACACGTGAATCTACCAGCTGTGATTGGACCTGTTTGTCCATCAGAGACACGTGAATCTACCAGCTGTGATTGGACCTGTTTGTCCATCAGAGACATGAATCTACCAGCTGTGATTGGACCTGTTTGTCCATCAGAGACACATGAATCTACCAGCTGTGATTGGACCTGTTTGTCCATCAGAGACGTGAATCTGTGTCGCTGCATCTCCACTTCAGTCTGCTTCCACCGTTCAGCCGGGCGACGGCGTCTCTGCTGCGCGACCACCTGGCTTCTTTAACCTGAGCGAGGCTGCAGTTCAGACAGATATTCTGATGAACATCCACATGTAGGACTGGAGATTAAAACACACCTGTGTGTTCGTCCTGTCAGTCATCCTCTAACATCACCTTCTTTAAAAGGTGTGAAACAAACGCTCCTCGCTGACCTCTGACCTCTGACCCTCCTCTGACCTGACAAAAACACATTAACGCCTACGTGTTATTAAAGGTGACGGGGACACGTTAACGCCTACGTGTTATTAAACGTGACGGGGACACGTTAACGCCTACGTGTTATTAAACGTGACGGGGACACGTTAACGCCTACGTGTTATTAAACGTGACGGGGACACGTTAACGCCTACGTGTTATTAAACGTGACGGAGACACGTTAAAACCTTCGTGCGCACCTTTGCGCTGTCCTAGGATGGTGAAGGAATGACTCATGCTACTCTGGCTGGTGGGTCATGCCCTCTCCCTCCTAGGTAAGAATATGTTGCCTGGAACACCACAGTTCACGTCAGGCGTGAATGACCGTCAGACCATCGGGAAATGTTCTGACGCTGCCGACAGCCTCCCAACGTGAATTCAGAGAAACACAGTTAGTTACGGCTCGATGGGGATTTTAAAATAACAATAATAATTAAGTACAAGTGTAACAATGTTAATACCTTTTTAATGTTTCACTCCTCTGATTGTATATTTGATTTTGATTGTATTTAAATCACACTAAGATTTATATAATTAAAATAAAGTGTCCTAAGCAATAGAACTAGTATTATGATGATTCTCACACATTCATTCAGTTCCATTCACTTTAATTTATAAATCACCAAATTACTACATAAGTCATGTCAAACAAACTAATCTGCAACAAAAGAAAATATCTCTTTATTCTGTAAGAGACAATCGGAGACCCTCAGACATGAGACATGTCCTGTAGCCGACAGTCACTCTCATGGTTTTTGTCTTCTCTGTGAAATCCTCAGCTGGTTTATATATTAAACACAACAGAGATCTCTGCTGAGAGGAAACATAGTCCATAAAGACTGGATCAGGGTTTAGAATAATAATATAAACAAAGTCAATTCATTGTTTGTCCCGTGAAATAGACAGAAATAAATATCTGTACATTTGTTCTAAAATACAAAACCACAGTCAGAGAAGTAAAATAATAATTTTACCTTCGAATAAATAGCCTGAATGAAATTTCAGAATCTGAATCAGAATAATTAGTGTCAGTAATTTAATTTAATTCAGAATCCGCTGTCCGTTATTTAACGGCAGACAGAAATTAGACTCAGACTGAGGACAATCACACGGTGTCAATAAGGACACACGTCAACATCTCTGAGGGACATTAATGTCCAACCAGAGCTGTAACAGGATCCAGTAATTTATCATCACCGAGGAACAAAGGAGCATCCAGCAGACTACTGTATACTATACATACTCTCAGTATGTACTATACTGTGTACTGTATGTATCCTGAGTTTGTGGCTGATAAATGCAGAAACATGATGGATGTTCACATTCATCAGTGGACCAGTCCTCTCTGGTTTCTGCTCCACACAGAGAACTAAAGTCATCCCAGTGTGTCGCTGAAATATTCTGTTTTCTGTCAGAGTGTCTGATTCTGATTTGGAGCCACAGTTCAGTGAAATATGGAAGAAAATATCCGTCCAAGGTGGAAAAATAACTTCACTCATTTTATTCCGATTTCTCGGACACTGCGGAATTAATTACAATCTGAATCTGCTTTAATTCATCTTTAATTCACCGCCACACCCGTTATAATATTTAAATAGTCCGCAGCAGACTTTTTGAAAAACTTTAATAAAAAACAGAAATGACAGAGTTCCATCTGATTTATCAGACTGTTATCTCCTCTCTGACCAGCTCACTGAACTATCAGTAAACTCTTCAGTCATGATGTTCCCTGGTTCTCCAACTGTCTCCGACCTGCAGAGACTCTGCAGCCGGACTGAACTCCACTGAAACCCGACCGATAAAACGTTCCGCTGAGCTGCTGCAGAGATGCATGTGGAGACGGAATGAAAGTCGCTATTAAAAAACCAGACAACCCCCCCCCCCCCCCACACACACACACACACACGCGCGCGCGCGCGCGCGCACACACACACACACACACACACACACACACACACACACACACACACACACACACACACTCAGAGCTGAGATTTCCCGGTAAAACGCGGTTCTCTGCGGGTTCCGCGCAGATCTGTGCTCCGGTGATTCACGCGTTTACGGACTCACAGCTGCAGACAGTCAGCTGTAACATGAAGGAGAATCTACCTACCGGCTCCGGTGGTCGGCAGCGGGCAGGCTGCTCGGTGGTTGACGCGGAGTGAGAAGAGGAGGCTGTTCACAGAGACGCGCTGGTCAGTTTGAATGCGCACCCCGTGGTGCACCGGCGGAGCGTCGTGGAGAGATCCGGTTCCTCCCCCTCCCTTCCTCCCTCTCTGTCATCGGTCCTGCCCACCGTATCTCCCGGTGAGAGGAGCAGCGGAGGGAGGGAGGAGCTGAGGAGCAGCGGCGGCTCCACGGAGCTCCTTCCCGGGAAGACAGCCACAGAAATCACGGTGGTGTCATGACGCGGGTCCTTTGGGGGCCAGTCCTGGGGGTCGGGGTCCGGGACCCGGACTACGGTGATCACTGTGAACTATCACTGTACTCATGTCTACAGCCTCTGATAGAACTGAGATTGTTCTGCAGGGATGAATGATCATTTCACCTCTCTGAAAACTCGTCCTGTGTTTCCTCTCAGGTCCATTTACAGGATGTTTCTGGAGCTTTAGGTCGTAAACACATGATCTCCATCACAGAAGGAGCTGAGATTTTGTTCAAATTTCTGTTTTGTGACAGAAAAGTCAAATCTGGTTTTAAATTTAAACCAAACTGCTGCAGATGAAATAAGAGAACGAGCTTTTCACTGAAACATGAAGTCTTAAATGATCGAAAAATAGAAAATGAAAAAAGTGGATGTTAAATAAATGAGATGAACTGAACAGAACTGCAGCACAGAAAGAGTTTCATCAGCTTATGTTTCCAGAAAATAAAATAAAAAACAAGCAAGAAAACGTGAATGTTTAAATTGAAATGCATTCTGGGACTTGTATCTGTCAGTTAGTCGATGTAAGTTTAATGGTGACTTCTTCTTCTTCTTCTTCTTCTTCTTCTTCTTCTTCTTCTTCTTCTTCTTATTATTATTATTATTATTATTATTATTATTATTATTATTATTATTATTATTAAAGCAGCAAATCTTCATTTTAAAAGTCAGGTGCTCCGGTCAGAGACTTCACGCTGCTCATTTACAACACAAATCAAAGCGTGGTGTTGTTGGTGCAGCAGTCGTCCTTCTGTGTCCAGGTTCTACCGGTCAGCCATCTCTGTAACATGTTGGAGAAGTGACATCACGGTGGACAGACAGGAGACAAAGACTGTGTGACAGGACAGACACTCTGCAGGTCTGTCATGGATGTCACAGGTTCACCTGGTGAGGGGAAAGAAAGAAGAACACGATGATATGCTGTCTGCTGGTGGAGGAACGATTCCCATGTTCACATGACAGTGAAAACATCACTCATCAGAGGAACAGCAGATCAGAGGCTCCATCAGCTGATCCAGGAGGAACTCCTCATTCACAAATCGATCAGTTTATCCACAAGATCAATCTGAGGGGTTGATACCGAAAATCAATCTTCTACAAAAATATCTAACGTCATATTTTGGACCTTATTAAATATTGAAGCATTTGACTTCTGTGGACATCAGTCGGTTACTGATATGAAACCATGTGAGGGTCAGTCTGATGTGATGATACCTCTCAGATGTCTGTTCATTTGTAAAAGTCATAATGTGAAAATAAATATTGTGGAGTAAAAAGAACAAACTACTATGAAAGGTAAAAATGTGAGGAAATGTTCTGAGGTGTCATAAACCCAGAGGGATGAACTTCTGCTGTGGTCCAGACAGACGATGGATGCTCACTTTGATTTTACATTTAAACTGTTTGAGAAAGTTTCACTGGTCTCAGCTTAAAGCAGCAGGTCAGCGACGTGTTCACTAGAAACAAGTCAGTGTCCATTTATTCAAGTTACATGTGGAAGTTAACTGATGGAACTGGCTTCATGTTTCACAAATGTAACACTACTGATGTAAGTATAAAGTACTAAATCAAACCAAACTGTGTCACAGCGTTACCCATGTGTTGATTATGGTTACCATGACAACAAAGGTGGGCTACACCTGTCGCTGGTGCTCTCATGTATGTCGTGGATAAAGCCTGAGGTGGAGCGGGATCCGACCAGCCGGTGGTTCTGGTGAGGACCGATCAGCTGTTAACATGCTGGGAACATTCAGTCAACAGAACCAACATCGACTGGACGTTTGCATGTTTTTACAAACTCTAAATCAGGCTGAGATTCTTGTTCTACAGCCGAACATGTTCCAACAGCTTCAAGCAGAAAGAGAAGAGCTGCTGCAAATGTTGTAAATATGATGACAATAAATGTTAGATCTGACTCAAAGCATACTTCATGTTCCAGAGCTGCTGCTGAGGGCGCCCTCAGTGTTGAGGTGTTCTGCAGCACCATGTGTCACTGGTGTCAGATCAGAAACTCACTGACCTGTAACCTGATGACTCTTTGAGTTCCTGTGTGAGCAGCAGATAAACTGTCAGAGTCCGTCAACACTCTGCTGCTCTGAACAAACTCCCCACTGCTGAAACACCAACAGGCTTCACCAGCAGCTCAAACTGGAGCTTCCAGTCACAGGCTGAGCTGAGAGCGCCCTCTGGTGGACTGATTGTTGGGGAGGTGTATTTCTCCCATTCACTCTCCCACAGCCACCTCGCATATAATAATCACCTTAAATCTGGCATCTGTCAGAGAACAGGAAGTCCACCATCCTGAGTAATGTTTAGTGATTAATCGTCCAGATGTTCATATTTATTCATTTCATTTGCTCACAGTTTTTCCAGATTCCTTTGAAATGTTTTACCCCCATGTCTGCAGACTCTGATGTGCTGGTGGTTTGTCACTGATTGTTCTTGATCTGTTGCCTCTCAGCTCGACTTTGAACCAGCACACCTGTCGCAGGTTGAATACACCGTGGAGACCGTTCATATCTGGACGCACACATTTATGTTTGGTTTGATGCCGTCTGTCCAGTTATCTCCGGTCCCTTAAACTTTGTGTTAAAAAGATCAAATCTCTCCACAGATGTAAACCTTATGAAAGTGGAGCAGACTTTAATGTAGTTAATCTCAGAGTGAATGAGCTGAACGTCTCCGCAGACCCAGAACAACAAATCAAACTCTCCAAACACTGACAGACTGGATGGATGGATGAGGTCATTAATGTCTGAAAATAAATCAGTGTTTCAGTGTTGGAACACATTATGATGCATAATGAACAAATAAAGAGAATATGTGGTGTTTCAAAAACACATGTTTCAAGCAGCAGATGAATCTGTAATTAGACCAAATGGTTGGAGTCCTCTGAGCCGGTGCGTCGCTGGTCTCTTTATCTCTGCACACTGAACTTTCAGCAGAGCGCCTGATGGAGGGAAACACACCAGATATGAAGGCAGAGTAATCTCAGCATCTGGAACAGTTGCATTTCGTCTGCAGACGCTGGCTGCTGATTGGACGTGGCGGAAACATCACGTAGGAAATATCAGATGTGCCTGTCAAACATGATTAATGAGCAGCAGTGGAGCAGTTCCAGTAATACTCTACCCAGCCTGAAGTCCATCATCACAGGAGACGGTCTGTCACTCAGAAACATTCAGACACTGACACGGATGATTGTGGTGGAGACCAGATACCTGACGGATGTCTGGCAGGAAACATTCACTCACCTGGAGTTCACTGTTAGAAGACAGAGACGCATCAAGACATTTGATGTTCCTGATGTTTCCCTGATTGACATATCTATCTATCTATCTATCTATCTATCTATCTATCTATCTATCTATCTATCTATCTATCTATCTATCTATCTATCTATCTATCTATCTATCTATCTATCTATCTATCTATCTATCTATCTATCTATTAAAGAGTAAACAGGTGAGTTATGAAGTGGACTGTTGAATTATAGAATGGACAGGTGAGATGGACAGTTTACAGGTGAGTTGGAGGTTGTACAGGTCAGTTATAGAGTGGACAGGCGTGTTATAGAGTGGACCGGTGAGTTATACAGTGGACAGGTTAGTTATATAATGGACAGGTGATTTATAGAGTTGACAGAGTAAGAGAGTGGACAGGTTAGTTAGAGAGTGGACAGGTGAGTTATAGAGTGGATATAGTAAGAGAGTGGACAGGTTAGTTAGAGAGTAGACAGGTGAGTTAGAAAGTAAACAGGTGAGTTATAAAGTGGACAGGTTAGTTATAGAGTTGACAGAGTAAGAGAGTGGACAGGTTAGTTATAAGGTGGACAAATGAGTTAGAGAGTGGACAGGTGAGTTGGAGAGTGTACAGGTGAGTTAGAGAGTGTACAGGTGAGTTATGAAGTGGACAGATGAGTTAAAGAGTGGACAGGTGAGTTAGTGAGTAAACAGGTGAGTTATGAAGTGGATTGTTGAATTATAGAATGGACAGGTGACTTATAGAGTTGACAGAGTAAGAGAGTGGACAGGTTAGTTAGAGAGTAGACAGGTGAGTTAGAGAGTTTACAAAGTAATCAATCACTCTTCAATCGTTGGTCCATTCTTCAATCGCTGTTCAATCACTCTTCAATCGTTTGTCGATTCTTCTTCAATCACTCTTCAATCACTGTTCAATCACTCTTCAATCGCTGTTCAATCACTCTTCAATCGCTGTTCAATCTCTCTTCAATCGCTGTTCAATCTCTCTTCAATCGCTGTTCAATCTCTCTTCAATCGCTGTTCAATCACTCTTCAATCGCTGTTCAATCACTCTTCAATCGCTGTTCAATCACTCTTCAATCATTTGTCGATTGTTCTTCACTCTTCAATCGCTGTTCAATCAATCTTCAATCGCTCTTCAATCAATCTTCAATCGTTGGTCGATTCTTCTTCAATCACTCTTCAATCGCTGTTCAATCACTCTTCAATCGTTTGTCGATTCTTCTTCAATCACTCTTCAATCGTTTGTCGATTCTTCTTCAATCACTCTTCAATCGTTGTTCAATCAATCTTCAATTGTTGGTCCATTCTTCTTCAACCACTCTTCAATCGTTGGTCGATTCTTCTTCAATCACTCTTCAGTCGCTCTTCAATTGTTGTTCAATCACTCAATTGTTGTTCAATCACTCTTCAATCGTTGTTCAATCACTCTTCAATTGTTGTTCAATCACTCTTCAATCGTTGTTCAATCAGTGCTGCAGATCTCTCCTGCAGAGAAACGGAAGGTTTTGAGTCCACATCCAATCAAAGTGTCTGACTTGAGTGTTGCTCGTCTTCTAGTCCGTCAGCGAGAGTTTAACGGGTGTTTAGGATGACGAGGAGTGTTTTTGATGGAGCATTCAGATCTGCTGCACAGATTGTTTCACTTGAAGATAAGAGAAGTATTAGCAGAGTCAGCTATATTTTCCACAAGCAAATTTTAAGCGTTTTCTTTTGTGTAACGGCACATTGTGGTGCATCTGAGGACAAAACTGAGATATAAACCAAATGTAATGAGCAGATAGAGGCGGCGCACTCACTCACAAAGACACCAGCTTGTCCTTCGGCTACTGTTTTATTTAATTTGTTCAGTACTGGAGTTTCATGGATCAAACAATGGCACAACACTGCGTTACAGCTTCTCTCTTTGGGTACAGCCGACTAACACAAACGTTACAATTATTCCTCTACAAAATAGACTAAAGTACACACGCTTCTCAGACTCACACACACTCATTCACAAACAATACATTCTCATGAAAAAAACAGTCAATTATAAATTTTAGAGCATTTCATGTGATTATTTCCTCTCTGTCATGTTGAACAGCAGCCACCTCAAACAGGAAACAGGCGGCAACGTAACGCTTGTGTCAGCTGGAACACCCATGTACTTTTATTGTGGGAACGATGGAATGACACCAAGCAGTTTAGTTCCAGACATGTCTGTCCAACAGGGTGATTATCTGTTTCATTGTTCCTGGACTGAACCGGGTTGACCCAGGCAGTGCTGGACCAGACTGGAGGTTCTACCTGCTTCATCCCAATTATTATTTCACTGCACCGTAGACTGTTTTCCAAAGCACAAGCCTTTTGATTGGTTTCCTTCCTTTTACCCATTAGTTTCATTTCAGTGCACCATGAAAATCAAATGTAGAGAGTCGAACAACCCTCCACCTTCCTCCATTTCCCTCCACCTTCCTCCATTTCCCTCCACCTTCCTCTCAAGTCCGCTACCCCAGCTGGGCTGCAGGGTGCATTCAGGGACCCTTGTTGTTGGAGCTCCAAAACAAAGACAGTAATTAAAAGTTCCTGGACAGGTTTCAGGGATTGTGATCACTTGGTGCATCAGAATCAGGGGTTTGAACTCTTTATTACAACTTAGACATACTGAGGCTTTCTACGATGGTGAGACCCAGGTGAAACCGGTCCGTGAACAGCTGCAGGAGAGAGGACACGTTTGTACGTTAAAGTACCTCCCTGATCCGTCTCCAGGTCCATTGAGTTTGGACTGTTGGAGATGGAGACGTCCAACCCCCATTAGAAACCATAGAAACCTTCACTGATGTCAAGACCATGCAGAGTGACTGAAAGCTCCTCCTACTGTAGATGGAAATGGTGGTGAGACTCTTTGGTCTCCAACATCAAGAATGAACTCGGATGCATTATAAACTGAAACTTCACTCAGAGTTCAAACTATTTCCTGACAGTCAGAGGTCTCTGATTTAAAACAGGCAACGTTCTTCAACACACCTGAGAGCAGAGTTTTGGAAGGACAGCAATGATGTCATAGTGCACTGGAAGAAACGTTAAAACTTCTGCTTTAAAAAAGCCTCAGCAGTTCATGAGATTGTAGTTGAGGGCAGAAACCGACAAAACCTCCAGATTGAATCAGAGGTCAGAGATCAAAGGTCACTCCCTGATCCACCCAGCACAAACACTGGACTGTTTTCATTAGTTACACTGAGATTCATCTCTGACGTCAAAGAGGGACATGACATGTGATTTATTGGCTGTCGGGGGACGTTTGTGTCTCTTTGAACAATAGATGAAGTTTACACACTCAAGACAGATGTTCTCCCTCCACCACATCCACCTTCAGATAGATGTTCTCCCTCCACCACATCCACCTTCACACCAACACACTTCTACCCCAGTCGCTTTGTGCAGATATAAAGTCCATCTTCAGTACACGGGTTAGGGTTTATAGACATATTAGTACCAACAGGAAGGACACAGAACATTTAGTCGGGTTATAGAAGAACAGCTTCGTATAAACTAACGATACTTCCTGTTTACTAGAGGAAACTTTTACAAACACAAGTCCAATGTAGTATGTTTTTACTGCTATACAAGAAGCCGTTATGGACACGCTTCTTCTCTCTGGCAGCTGTAGAACCTGCTGGAGGGGCGGGGCCTGACCGGGACAAAACTGGACCGGGACAGGACTGGACGGAGCGGATCGGGACAGAATCGGATGGAGCGGACCGGGACAGAACCGGACCAATGCAGCGGACCGACGGAGCTGGACCGGGACATGAAAACATGAGCACACGAACTGTAGTAGACTGACTGGTCCTCTCTTAACATGTTAACACTATAACTCGTGACATGTAACATGTTAGCATCTTAACATGTTAACGTGTTAACTTATTAGCGTGTTGTAACACGTGAATACGCTAACACTGTAACGTAAACACATCAACACATGAACGCCTTAACGTCTTAACGTGTTAACATGCAAATTAACCACTAACGAATAGCTAACAAACAACTAACGCATTTTTTCTCTCTACAGTCTTAAATATTAAATTCAAGTGCAATTAAAGTTCCAAATATTAGTTACATCACAACATTTCTCTACAGTAGCGGTGTTACCTGCAGGTAGTTCATCTCACCTTGTTACATGTTTTATTTCAACAACGTTACAATAAAGACGCTGATTGGCCAATAAAAGGACACATCCGGGGACACAGCTCTACACACCTACAACTGTGCACATTCACACGCGTGTTCATACGTCATATCCAAAATGTGCTACTGCAGGTTCAACATGGCCAGTATAAATATTAGAAAACAACGCAAGGACACGGAAAACCAAGCAGAGCGAAGGAAAGGAGCAACGGGATGAAGGACATGGGGGACAGACGTCGGGGGACAGACGTCAGGGGACAGACGTTGGAGGACAGACGTCGGGGGACAGAGGTTGGAGGAAAGAGGTCAGAGGACAGAGGTCGGGGGACAGACGTCAGGGGACAGACGTTGGAGGACAGACGTCGGGGGACAGAGGTTGGAGGAAAGAGGTCAGAGGACAGAGGTCGGGGGACAGAAGTCGATGGACAGAAGTCGGCGGACAGACGTCGGCGGACAGACGAAGTGTTCCGACGCGGTTTGACCGACCCACAGCTTGTCGATTCGGGGCTTTTATTAAATATCGTATGATAACTCGTCATCAAGACATCTCACCAACACTCTGACATTTTGGGACATTTTTCTTTCTCACCAAAAGTTAAAAGTTCAACACAACGTGGACTCACAGCTTTTACTTCAACCTTTGGGGAGCACACTCATGTCATTTAGAGTTAAACTCTACATCTTTCTTCACTGTTTGTGCTGAGATATTCAAATAAGAGTCACTTTCTGGTGTGACATCATGACTGACCGCCCACACATGTAAAGTCAGCTGCTGAATTTGAACATGCTAACTGAGACAAACGCAATACTGGGAGCTGTTTTAATACAGAATATTCTGCATGATGAAAACATGAAGACCTTCAACAACCTGCGCGGGTCAAACCATGTACACGAGAGTACCAGGAGGGGGCGCTGTTAACGCTGGTTAGAGGGGAGGAGGATGTTTGAAGGCATCACGTGACAAAAAACAGGAAGTGAAGATGTGTGGTCACAGGGTACATTAACGATGAGATCAGGAGAAGAAGACGCGGCGGGTCTCATCCAGGCGGTTGGTTCTGGGATGACTCAGGAGGACCAGGTCTCTAACAGAACCGCGGAGGACCCGACTATTTGTACGGCCGGAGGAACCGGGTCACTTTGGAGCGCAGCAACTTGATGAAGGAGCGGGGGAACATCTCTTTGGACTCCTGGGCTGTGTACCGGAAGTAGTTCTGGGGGTGGGCCAGCACGTCAAACAGCGCCTTTATCAGCTTCTTGTCCTGTGGGACGGACATGAGAGGGATACATCACTGCTGGACCGGTTAAACAGGAAGTGGATAGGGTTTTTTAATCTGGTTGACAGCAGAACAGACTGAGCAGTAGGTATCAGACCCAGCTCCACAGAACCATACACCTGACCCGTCCATCAGTACCTTGAGGATCTCCTGGTGGTTCTCGGAGGCGTACAGCCGGCCGTCCCGCACGATGTCCTCAATCAGCTGCTGGTAGTCCTCTGAAACACAGGACAGGGTGAGCAGCCGTGTGAAGCGCTGATTCCAACCGGCCGTGTTGAAGCTCACTCACCGTCATACGTGACGTACGGAACCTGGAAGCCTTTTCCGCTGTTGCCCTCGTTGGACTTGAACTGGATCCACAGCTTTCGAGAGCGAGAGGTGAAGGCGATGGGTCGCTCGTAGGTCTGACAGGTCTCATAGGTGGTGATGGAGGTGGGCAGAGCTGGAGGAACACAACAGACACGTCATCATCCTGCTACTCTACTTACAGCCCGGACACCTGGAGAACACCTGAAGAACATCAGGAGAACACCAGGAGAACAACAGGAGAACACTAGGAGAACACCAGGCAAACACCAGGAGAACACCTGGAGAACACCTGGAGAACACCAGGAGAACAACAGGAGAACACTACGAGATCACCAGGCAAAAAACAGGAGAACACCTGGAGAACACCAGGAGAATACCTGGAGAACAACTGGAGAACACCAGGAGAACACCTGGAGAACACTTGGATACCACCTGGAGAACACCGGGACAATACCTGGAGAACAACTGGAGAACACCAGGAGAACACCAGGAGAATACCTGGAGAACACCTGGAGAACACCAGGAGAACACCTGGAGAACACCATGGAGAACACCAGGAGAAGACCTGGAGAACAACAGGAGAACACTAGGAGAACACCAGGCAAACAACAGGAGAACACCTGGAGAACATCTGGAGAACACCTGGTGAACTGCAGGAGAACACCAGGAGAACACCTGGAGAACACCAGGAGAATACCTGGAGAACCTGGAGAAAACCAGGAGAACACCAGGAGAACACCTGGTGAACACCTGGAGAACACCAGGAGAATACCTGGAGAACAACTGGAGAACACCAGGAGAACACCTGGAGAACACCAGAAAACAACAGGAGAACAACAGGAGGACAACTGGAGAACACTAGGAGAACACCAGGCAAACACCGGGAGAACACCTGGAGAACAACAGGAGAACACTAGGAGAACACCAGGCAAACAACAGGAGAACACCTGGAGAACACCAGGAGAATACCTGGAGAACACCTGGAGAACACCAGGAGAACACCAGGAGAACACCTGGAGAACACCATGGAGAACACCAGGAGAACAACTGGTGAACACCTGGAGAACACCAGGAGAAACTGGAGAACCAGGAGAACACCTGGAGAACACCAGAAAACAACAGGAGAACAACAGGAGGACAACTGGAGAACACTAGGAGAACACCAGGCAAACACCGGGAGAACACCTGGAGAACAACAGGAGAACACTAGGAGAACACCAGGCAAACAACAGGAGAACACCTGGAGAACACCAGGAGAATACCTGGAGAACACCTGGAGAACACCAGGAGAACACCAGGAGAACACCTGGAGAACACCATGGAGAACACCAGGAGAACAACTGGAGAACACCAGGAGAACACCAGGAGAACACCAGGAGAACACCTGGAGAACACCAGAAAACAACAGGAGAACACCAGGAGGACAACTGGAGAACACTAGGACAACACCAGGCAAACACCAGGAGAAGACCTGGAGAACAACAGGAGAACACTAGGAGAACACCAGGCAAACAACAGGAGAACACCTGGAGAACATCTGGAGAACACCTGGTGAACACCAGGAGAACAACTGGAGAACACCAGGAGAACACCAGGAGAACACCTGGTGAACACCTGGAGAACACCAGGAGAATACCTGGAGAACAACTGGAGAACACCAGGAGAACACCTGGAGAACACCAGAAAACAACAGGAGAACAACAGGAGGACAACTGGAGAACACTAGGAGAACACCAGGTAAACACCAGGAGAACACCTGGAGAACAACAGGAGAACACTAGGAGAACACCAGGCAAACAACAGGAGAACACCTGGAGAACACCCGGAGAACACCTGGAGAACACCTGGAGAACACCAGGAGAACAACAGGAGAACAACTGGAGAACACCTGGAGAACACCAGAAAACAACAGGAGAACACCAGGACAACAACTGGAGAACACTAGGAGAACACCAGGAGAACACCAGGCAAACACCAGGAGAACCACCAGGAGAACACCAGGAGAACACCAGGAGAACACCTGGAGAACACCTGGAGAACACCAGGAGAACAACAGGAGAACACCAGGAGAACACATGGAGAACACCCAGAGAACACCAGGAGAATACCTGGAGAACAACTGGAGAACACCAGGCAAACACCAGGAGAACACTAGGAGAACAACAGGAGAACACTAGGAGAACACCAGGCAAACAACAGGAGAACACCTGGAGAGCACCAGGAGAGCACCAGGAGAACACCTGGAGAACACCTGGAGAACACCAGGAGAACAACTGGAGAACACCAGAAGAACACCAGGAGAACACCAGAAGAACACCAGGAGAACACCTGGAGAACACCTGGAGAAGACCAGGAGAACAACTGGAGAACACCAGGAGAACACCTGGAGAACACCAGTAGAACACCAGGCCAAAACCAGGAGAACACCTGGAGAACACCTGGAGAACACCACGAGAACACTAGGAGAACACTAGGAGAACACCAGGCAAACACCAGGAGAACACCTGGAGAAAACCAGGAGAACACCAGGAGAACACCAGGAGAACACCAGGAGAACACCTGGAGAACACGAGGAGAATACCTGGAGAACACCAGGAGAACACCAGGAGAACACCTGGAGAACACCTGGAGAACACCGGGAGAACACCGGGAGAACACCGGGAGAACACCTGGAGAACACCAGAAGAACACCGGGAGAACACCTGGAGAACACCAGAAGAACACTAGGAGAACACCTGGAGAACACCTGGATGTTCAGGTGGAGGCAGCTGGTTCAGTTTCACACTCCTTTCCACATCCACACTGTGACCCATCACACAGCACCAACCCATCCCATCACTGTTTACCGCTCTTCCTCATGACCAGCACGTCTCCACACTCGTCCTCGATAGGAAGGAAGATCTCGGGCACCACGATGAGGATCCGCCTCTTGTGAGGAGGGTTGATGGTCCAGACACAGTCCACATTGGACGGGTAGTCTCCGGGGTAGTTGGGAGACTCGATGTAGCCGGTGTACTCGCCGAGCTCTCCTCCACACAGCTGGTCTGAGGACCCAACAACACCATCACTGAGAAACTACATGGAGGTGATCTGCTTCTATCACTCATCATCACCTACTTAGGACCTCAGCTCACTGTGAACGGTCTTCATGTTGGACACTCTTACTTTTGCAGTGCGAGACGTTGGTGGCTCCATCGAAGTCGGTGGTGGTGTTACCAGGGCAGGTGATGCAGTAGTTCTGCGCAAAGTCCGACTGGTAGGTACCGGATGGGCAGCGGATGCAGCGGTGGGTGCTGGAGTTGTAGTAATGTCCAGGAGCACAGTGCACTGAAGAGGAGGAGGAGGAGGAGGACACAGAGTATGACTGGATGAAGGTCAACACCCACAGGAGGAACTGTTCATGTCTTAATTACAAAACAGAACCAAACCAACAGGAGAAGACGTCATCATCACCATCTCACACCTGAACACGACTTCATGACTATATTAACCAATGACTTCTGTCTGTAACCAACCATAAACCAGCAGTGAGTTATTGAACCATCAGTGATGTCATCAACCATCAGTGATGTCATCAACCATCAGTACTACATTCCGCCCACTGATAGCTGTAACCTGACTGCACCACAGGCCTGTCAATCAAACAGACACGCCCCAAAAACAGGTCTTCTTGAATCTTCTTTTCTAATGAATGAGGGATTATTTTCAGATGGACCTCCAGAAAACTAAGAAGAAGGAGTGACTTTAGCTAACAACACCGAGATAACTGATGGACACATTTTATTCACTTTGGATTTGATGAGAGAAGTTGAATGGGAGTCTATGGAGCCGGAGGCTTTTTGGAGCCGACCTCTAGTGGCACTCGCTGGTATTGCAGCTGAAGACACTTCTGGATCAGAACCATTTTACAGACCTGAAGCTACGAACTCTTTTAGAAACAGTCTATGTTTTATATCCAGTCTGTAGTTTTATATCCAGTCTGTGTTTTATATCCAGTCTGTGTTTTATATCCAGTCTGTGTTTTATATCCAGTCTGTAGTTTTATATCCAGTCTGTGTTTTATATCCAGTCTGTAGTTGTATATCTAGTCTGTAGTTTTATATCTAGTCTGTGGTTTTATATCCAGTCTGTGTTTTATATCCAGTCTGTAGTTTTATATCCAGTCTGTGGTTTTATATCCAGTCTATGGTTTTATATCCAGTCTGTAGTTTTATATCCAGTCTGTGGTTTTATATCCAGTCTGTGTTTTATATCCAGTCTGTAGTTTTATATCCAGTCTGTGGTTTTATATCCAGTCTGTGGTTTTATATCCAGTCTGTGTTTTATATCCAGTCTGTAGTTTTATATCCAGTCTGTGGTTTTATATCCAGTCTGTAGTTTTATATCCAGTCTGTGTTTTATATCCAGTCTGTAGGTTTATATCCAGTCTGTGTTTTATATCCAGTCTGTCACACACACACACACACACACACACACACACACACACACACACACACACACACACACACACACACACACACACACACACACACACACACACACACACACACACACACACACACACACACACACACACACACACAAAGGCACACAAAGACACACAGACACACAAAGACACACATAGACACAAAAAGACACACACAGACACACAAAGACACAAAGGCACACAAAGACACACACACAGACACACAAAGATACAGACAGACACACAAAGACACATGGACACACAAAGAAACACAGATACAAAGACACAGACACAGAAACAGAAACACAAAGACACGGTACACAAATACACACAAAGACACACAGACACTCAGACACACAGACACATACAGACACACACAGACACACAAAGACACACACAGACACACACAGTTACAAAGACCCACAGACCCACACAGATACACAGATACACAGACTCACAATGACACACAAAGACACAGACACACAGTTTCACCTTTGGCTTCACATTCCCTGAAGGCTACAGATCCTTCATACTTGGTCATGATGCCTCCTCCACAGGGGAAGCACAGAACCCGGCCTGGTTCTGGCTGGTACGAGCCCACCAAACAAGGCTGACATGGGCGGAACCCGTCAGCAGAGAACTGACCTGCTGGACACTGACCTGAGGGACGGAGAAAGAACATCTGTCGGTGTCCTTCAGTTCTTTCCGATCTCTCCACAGACAGAGCCATCACTCAGCTCACTGACTGCGCTCTACACACCATGGTTTGTGGTTGTACATTCCGTTTAATGACCACATTAATACGTGCATACAGTACGTATTTATTCATGTATGCACCACTGCATGTTATTACTGGCTGTCCCTGTCACATCTCCTATTTGTTTCTAACCAGAATGTATGGTGATTCTATTAATCTGTCTGCTGCAGCTATCTGGGAGAAAAACCTGAAGTTCTTTTAATGGTTTACAAGGAACAAAATATCCTAAGTTTTATGAAGAGTTGTCCAAGGTAGAAAGGACCTGTTTCAATAGACACCTGTGTCACTGCCTTACTTTGGCACCAAGAACTAACCTGGTTTCATGCTTGGTTTCAAACCTGGTTTAACACCTAGTTTAAGGTCCTGTGACCCTGTTAAATTGATAAACCTGCAGTCTGCCCTCCCCCTGCGGTCCCCCCAATTAAATATACGTGAATCGTTCATTGTTAACTGTTCTTTGTTAACAGTTCTTTGTTAACAGTTCTTTGTTAACTGTTCTTTGTTAATTGTTCTTTGTTAACTGTTCTCCATTAACTGTTCTCTGTTAATTGTTCTTTGTTAACTGTTCTTTGTTAACTGTTCTATGTTAACTGTTCTTTGTTAACTGTTCTGCGTTAACTGTTCTCTGTTAATTGTTCTTTGTTAACTGTTCTATGTTAACTGTTCTTTGTTAACTGTTCTGCGTTAAACATTCATTGTTAATTGTACTTTGTTAACGGTTCCTTCTTTGTTAACAGTTCTTTGTTAATTATTCTTTGTTAACTGTTCTCTGTTAACTATTGTTTGTTAACTTTTCTCCGTTAACTGTTCTTTGTTAACTGTTCTTTGTTAAGCGTTCTTTGTTAACTGTTCCTTCTTTATTAACGATTCTATTAAATGTTCTTTGTTAACTGTTCTTTGTTAACTGTTCTCTGTTAATTGTTCTTTGTTAACTGTTCTTTGTTAACTGTTCTTTGTTAACTGTTCTCTGTTAACTATTGTTTGTTAACTTTTCTCCATTAACCGTTCTTTGTTAACTGTCCTTTGTTAAGTGTTCTTTGTTAACTGTTCTTTCTTTGTTAACCGTTCTTTGTTAACTGTTCTCTGTTAACTGTTCTTTGTTAACTGTTCTTTGTTAACTGTTCTTTGTTAACTGTTCTATGTTAACTGTTCTATGTTAACTGTTCTTTGTTAACTGTTCTCTGTTAACTGTTCTTTGTTAACTGTTCTTTGTTAACTAACCGTTCTTTGTTAACTGTTCTTTGTTCTGTTCTTTGTTAAGCGTTCTTTGTTAACTGTTCTCTTTGTTAATCAAATGTTCTTTGTTAAACTGTTCTTTGTTAACTGTTCTTTGTTAACTGTTCTGCGTTAAACATTCTTTGTTAATTGTACTTTGTTAACTGTTCCTTCTTTGTTAACCGTTCTTTGTTAACTTTTCTCTGTTGACTGTTCTTTGTTAACTGTTCTTTGTTAATTGTTCTTTGTTGACTGTTCTCCATTAACTGTTCTTTGTTAACTGTTCTATATTAACTGTTCTTTGATAACTGTTCTCCGTTAACTGTTCTTTGTTAACTGTTCTCTGTTAATTGTTCTTTGTCAACTGTTCTTTGTTAACTGTTCTATGTTAACTGTTCTATGTTAACTGTTCTCTGTTAATTATTGTTTGTTAACTTTTCGTTCTTTGTTAACTGTTCTTTGCTAAGCATTCTTTGTTAACTGTTCTCTGTTAATCATTGTTTGTTAACTTTTCTCCGTTAACCGTTCTTTGTTAACTGTTCTTTGTTAACTGTTCTTTGTTAAGCGTTCTTTGTTAACTGTTCCTTCTTTGTTAACCATTCTATCAAATGTTCTTTGTTAACCCTTCTTTGTTAACTGTTCTTTGTTAACTGTTCTCTGTTAATTGTTCTTTGTTAACTGTCCCTTCTTTGTTAACCGTTCTTTGTTAACTGTTCTTCCGTTAACTGTTCTCCATTAAATGTTCTATGTTGACTGTTCTCTGTTAATTGTTCTTTGTTACCTGTTCTTTTTTAACCGTTCTTTGCTAACTGTTCTGTTAAATGTTCTTTGTCAACTGTTTTTTGTTAACTGTTCTTTGTTAATTATTCTTTGTTAACTGTTCTCTGTTAACTATTGTTTGTTAACTTTTCTCCGTTAACCGTTCTTTGTTAACTGTTCTTTGTTGAGCGTTCTTTGTTAACTGTTCCTTCTTTGTTAACCATTCTATTAACTGTTCTTTGTTAACTGTTCTCTGTTAATTGTTCTCCTTTAACTGTTCTTTGTTAACTATTCTGCGTTAAACATTCTTTGTTAATTGTATTTTGTTAACTGTTCTGCGTTAAACATTTTTTGTTCATTGTACTTTGCTAACTGTTCCTTCTTTGTTAACCGTTCTTTGTTAACTGTTCTCTGTTAACTGTTCTTTGTTGACTGTTCTCCATTAACTGTTCTTTGTTAACTGTTCTATGTTAACTGTTCTTTGATAACTGTTCTCTGTTAACTGTTCTTTGTAACTGTTCTCTGTTAATTGTTCTTTGTCAACTGTTCTTTGTTAACTGTTCTTTGTTAACTGTTCTATGTTAACTGTTCTCTGTTAATTATTGTTTGTTAACTTTTCTCCTTTAACCGTTCTTTGTTAACTGTTATTTGTTAACTGTTCTTTGCTAAGCGTTCTTTGTTAACTGTTCTCTGTTAATCATTGTTTGTTAACTTTTCTCCGTTAACCGTTCTTTGTTAACTGTTCTTTGCTAAGCGTTCTTTGTTAACTGTTCCTTCTTTGTTAACCATTCTATCAAATGTTCTTTGTTAACTGTTCTCCATTAAATGTTCTATGTTGACTGTTCTCTGTTAATTGTTCTTTGTTAACTGTTATTTTTTAACCGTTCTTTGCTAACTGTTCTGTTAAATGTTCTTTGTCAACCGTTTTTTGTTAACTGTTCTTTGTAAACTGTTCTTTGTTAACTGTTCTCGGGTTTCATGTTCTCAGATTCTCCTTATAAGAAGTTCTGGTTGAAGACGTATGAAATGATGGTGGCGTACCTCCACACTGAGACATGTTCTTGGCTCCTGCGATGCCCTGTCCTTCAGTACTGGGACACGGCTCACATGACAGCTGACCCATTGTATCCTGGTATGTCCCGGGAGGACACTGGACGCACTGCTCCTGCTCCCCACTGTAGAACGTGCCCACACCACAGCTCACTGAGGAGAACATACAGGTGAAAACAGACAGGTGAGAACTTCCTGCTGCTCTTGATGGCAGTGACATTAAACTGACTCTGTAAACTCACCACACTTTCCGTCTCGGAGGACTTGTCCCGTGCTGCAGGTCTCTGCTCCCTCTCCCAACCGGGAGGGTTTCTGGGCCACTTCGTATTCTGTCCCAGAGAACTGGATGTAGAACTGCTGCTTGTTGATGGACTTCCTGAGGGTCCGCATGGCGCTCTGCAGCTTCTGCTTCATCCTCTCACGCACACAGTCCACGTTACAGGAGTCTGAGGAGAAACCTTGTTTTCATTTCCATCATCTGCTGTAGGTTTACACCTGAGAGGTGTTCTAACAGTTACAAAGGAGACCTCCTGTACGTGTGTGCACCGTGTGTGTTTTATAGTGCAGTCCACCACACCTGAGGCCTCCTCCTCCTTCATCTCCATCTCAAACTCTGCAGTGATGTGGGAAACCTCCTTCGAAGGAGATTTGCGTCCTCGCCGGCGCTTCTTGGACGAGTCACACTTGAGGTTGACAAAAGTGACCTGGCAGTCATCGGTGCAGGGGAACTGGCCTCCTTCAGACAGAAAAACACAGAAGTCATGTAATCATGTGTTTCAGTAGCAGGTGGAGGATGCTGCTTTGTGTCACGTGATCTTTACCCTGCACACTCTGCCTGGAGGAGTCTCTGTGCTTCTCCTTGTTGCGCGGCCTCAGGTGACACTTGGCATCCTTGATCTTAAACCTGGCCTTCTGTTTGATGGGAGGAGCCAGCGTGTCTTCAATCATGCAAAGCAAAGAAACAGGACTGTGAAGTTACTCTGTGAAATATCAGCTGTAATATTCTCTGTTCTTGATCCTCATCTGATTTTGGTCTTCACTGTTAATTAACAGCTCCATCTTTCACACCTCCAGTGTTATCAGCTGCATCTTCCTAAAAGCAGTGGGCAACACACAGCTGTGTTCCCACTGAGTATCATTTAAACACCATACAGGCCTGCATTGCATACTGTTACTAACCACGTCCATCATGTTTGAGCAGCAGGACACCACACCACGTCTCAAAGTTCATATCATCCAGACCGTCTGAACATGACAGTGAGTTCACTCAGATCAGACGGCCTTCACAGTCTCACATCTCAGTCCAATACAGGATACCAATACTTTGTGGTGGGATGACAGAATGACATCATCAAGGTGCTGCCCACACATCTGCAGCATCATAAACATCTGCAGCAGCTGACAGATGTCATCATGTCATGTGAGGAGTGTTTCCAGAACCTTCTTAAATCTGAAGGTCCAACCCAGAACCAGCAAGTTGTACCTAATAAAGTGGCAAGACAGTGTATATGATGTGCTGTAGTAGAAGAAAATGTTTGATCAAAGATGTGTACAATATCCTGGAGGCTACAGGAGGCAAAATGAAGCAGAAATATCTGAATCTGTAACAACCAAAAAGTAGTGACTGTGTAAAATGTAAATAAAAACAGAATGTGATGATTTACAAATCTTATAAACTCTTATTTAATTAAAAATAGACCAAAGACAACATATCAAATGTTGAAACTGAGAAATGTTATTGTTTTACGAAAAATGCATTCTTATTTTGATTTTCATGGCAGCAACACGTCTCTAAAAAGTTGGGACAACAAAAGACTGGAAAAGTTGTTTAACGCAAAAAAACAAAAACACCTGATAGAACATCTGACAACTTTTCAGGTTACCATGGCAACATATCAGTGACATGATTGGGTGTAAAAATATCATTTCAGAGAGGCAGAGTCTCTCAGCAGTGAAGATGGGGAGAGGTTCACCACTCTGAAAGACTGTGTTGGAAAATAGTTCAACAATCTAAGAATAATGTTCCTCAACGTAAAACTCCAAAGAATTAGTGGATTTTGTCTACGGTTCATAATATCATTAAAAGATTCAGAGAATCTGGAGAAATCTCTGAACACAAGGGACAAGGCTGGAAACCAATATTGGATGGTGGTGATCTTCGGGCCCTCAGGCAGCACTGCATTAAAAACACACTATTCTGGAGTGGAAATCACTGCATGGGCTCAGGAACACTTGTGAAAACCATAGTCTGTGAACACAGTTCATCGCTGTGACCACAAATGCTGTTAAAACTCTCCAAAGAAGAAACCAGATAGAAACGTGATCCAGAAACATCGCCGCCTTCTCTGGACCGAGATCATTGAAGATGGACTGATGTGAAGTGGAAAACTGTCCTGAGGTCTGATGGATCACAATCTGAGATTCTGTTTGGAAATCATGGACGCTGCATCCTCCAGGTTAAAGAGGAGAGGGACCATCCAGCTTGTTATCAGCTCAGTTCTAAAGCCAGCATCTGTGATGGTACAGGGATGCATTAGTGCACATGGCATGGGTAGCTTGAACATCTGGAAGGAAGCATTAATGCTGTATGATATATTCAGGTTTTGGAGCAACATATGCTGCCATCCAGACAACGTCTCTTTCAGGGAAGGTCTTGTTTATTTCAGCAGAACAACGTCCAACCACATTCTGCACGTATTCCAACAGCATTGTTCTCTAGTAGAAGAGTCCGCTGATAAACTGGCCTCCTGCAGTCCAGACCTGTCAATCATTGAAAACATCTGGAGCATCAGGACATGAACAATACAACAAAGGAGACCCTGAACTGTTGAGCAGCTGGAATCCTCTATCAGGCAAGAATAGGACCACATTTCACTTTCAAAACTCCAGAAACTGGTCTCCTCAGTTCCCAAAGGTTTCCAGAGTGTTGTTAAAAGAAGAGTTGATGCAGCTCAGTGGTGAACATCATCCTGGAACAACTTATAGACGTGTTGCTGCATCAGGTTCACAATGAGATTATATTTTTATAAAAAAATAAATATTTGACATTTGAAATGTTGTCTTTGGTCTATTTTCATTAAATATGAGGTTACATGATTTACAAATCATCACATATTGTTTTTATTTTCATTTTAAACAGCATCACTATGTTTTTGGAAACAGGGTTGTACATGAAGAGGACACGACACAAAGTCTCTCACTATTCACACACCCTGAATACTACATTACCCATCATGCTTGGTGTACTGTACCTGCACAGTTGGGCAGAGCTGCAGTGGCATTCCTCTTCTGAGGAGCTTTACCAGGCTGGATGGGAACTCCACAGCTCAGTGTGTAGCTGTTTTCTGAGTCTGTGAGGAACATACAAATACACAAACACACACACACACACACACACACACACACACACACACACACACACACACACACACACACACACACACACACACACACACACACACACACACACACACACACACACACACACACACACACACAGTTGTGACAGTTGTTTGATTGAAAACGTTTTAATGGTTCCATGTTCCTGCTGTTTCGAAGAGAACCAGAGGAACCTTAAATTAATCCTGCCGTTCTTTATTCAAACACATTTACACTCAAAGAATCCGTTCAGTCAGAAAAGAAGGACGAAACTTCAAGCTCATAAAACAGAGACAATTAAATGAGGCTGCGTCCAGCCACAAGAATTTACAGGAATTTAAAAGAATTTGTAGGAATTTAGATATTTACAGGAATTTACAGGAATTTACAGGAATTTACAGGAATTTAAAGGAATTCATAGGAATTTATAGGAATTTAGATATTTACAGGAATTTAAAGGAATTTGAAGGAATTGACAGGAATTTAAAGGAATTTACAGGAATTTAAAGGAAAGTACAGAAATTTAAAGGAATTTACAGGAATTTAAAGGAATTTACAATAATTTAAAGGAATTTACAGTAATTTAAAGGAATTTACGGGAATTTAAGGAATTTAAAGGAATTAAAAAGGAAACGTACAGAAATTCCTTTAAATTCCTATAAATTCCTTTAAATTCCTGTAAATTCTTGTAAATTCCTTTAAATTTATGTAAATTCCTTTAAATTCTTGTAAATTCCTTTAAATTTATGGAAATTCCTTTAAATTCCTGTAAATTCCTGAAAATTCCTTTAACTTCCTGTAAATTCCTTTAAATTCCTGTAAATTATTGTAAGTTCCTTTAAATTCTTTTAAATTCCTACAAACTCCTTTAAATGTATGTACATTCCTTTAAATTCCTGTAAATTCCTTTACATTCCTTAAATTCACGTAAATTCCTTTAAATTACTGTAAATTCCTTTAAATTATTGTAAATTCCTTTAAATTCCTGTAAATTCCTTCAAATTTCTGTAAATTCTTGTAAATTCCTTTAAATTTATGTACATTCCTTTAAATTCCTGTAAATTCCTTTACATTCCTTAAATTCACGTAAATTCCTTTAAATTATTGTAAATTCCTTTAAATTATTGTAAATTCCTTCAAATTCCTGTAAATTTACAAGAATTTACAGAAATTTAAAGGGAAAGAATGGAGGAGGAATAGGATGGAGGAGGAGGAGAAGATGGAGGAAGAGGAAGAGGGAGAGGAGGAAAGGATGGTGGAGGAGGAGAGGATGAAAGAGGAGGAGAAGATAGAGGAGGAGCAGGAGGAATAGGAGAGGATAGAGGAGGAGGAGGCGGAGGAGAAGCCAAAGACCTGCGATGGCTGAAGCCAAGAAAAGTGAAAGTCTGAGAGGAGAGCTATTAAGAGCAGCTTCACCCATCAGTGGGTCCACAGGGAGGATGCACAGAGAGCTGTAACTATCAGCTGACACCACCAGAGGGCAGCAACAACATATCAGGTACACACAGAACACAGAACACAGGGGACACAGGACATCTCACAGGAGGGACACCAGGAGTTCCACAGAAAGAGGAGCTCAGCATGTCTCCGTTGCCGTTGTGTGTGTGTGTGTGTGTGTGTGTGTGTGTGTGTGTGTGTGTGTGTGTGTGTGTGTGTGTGTGTGTGTGTGTGTGTGTGTGTGTGTGTGTGTGTGTGTGTGTGTGTGTGTGTGTGTGTGTGTGTGTGTGTGTGTGTGTGTGTGTGTGTGTGTGTGTGTGTGTGTGTGTGTGAGTGTGTGTGTGTGTGTGTGTGTGTGTGTGTGTGTGTGTGTGTGTGTGTGTGTGTGTGTGTGTGTGTGTGTGTGTGTGTGTGTGTGTGTGTGTGTGTACCTGCAAGGAACAGTGCGTTGGAGGGGCAGGACAGCGAGCACACCTCCGCCCCCCCGCTTTTTGCACAGGTCAGCTGGGCTCGAGGTGCTGGCTTCCCATTGGGCAGACACTTCACCACCTCTGAGGAAAACACAGTCATATCACCATGACAACCACCTGGACACACACACTCACACACACACTGGTTCTCACCGATGCAGTCCTTCTTGTTCCAGTGCAGCTTTTGTCCAACCGGACACACACACTCGTAGCCGCCCTGAGTGTTGATGCAGCCGTACTCACAGCTGCCATTGTTGATGCTGCATTCATCGATGTCTGACACAACACAGAGAGGGTCACAGTCAGTGTGTCTGTCCACACACGGACAGGTGATCCTACAGGTGATCCTACAGCTGGTTCTACAGCTGATCCTACAGATGATTCTACAGGTGATCCTACAGCTGGTTCTACAGGTGATCCTACAGGTGATCCTACAGCTGGTTCTACAGGTGATCCTACAGATGATACAGGTGATCCTACAGGTGATCCTACAGGTGATTCTACAGGTGATCCTACAGGTGATTCTACAGGTGATTCTACAGGTGATCCTACAGATGATTCTACAGGTGATCCTACAGGTGATCCTACAGGTGATTCTACAGGTGATCCTACAGGTGATCCTACAGGTGATCCTACAGGTGATTCTACAGGTGATCCTACAGGTGATCCTACAGATGATTCTACAGGTGATCCTACAGGTGATCCGACAGGTGATTCTACAGGTGATCCTACAGGTGATCCTACAGGTGATTCTACAGGTGATCCTGTGACAGACAATGAGGGTTGGAACACATCTCATCAAATCATTTCTTATAACTGTCAATCAAAGCTGCTTTTTTAATTGATTTGTGACTCAGAGCAACACACACACAATACAAGCTGTTTAGGAGAGGTGAGGTGTGAGAGTGTTTCCTATACACGCTCGGTGACCCCTCACCTTCACACCCTTCCCCTTCCAGATGCACACACACTCTGTGAACACACCTGTGAACACACTCTGTGAACACACCTGTGAACACACCTGTGAACACACTCTGTGAACACACTCTGTGAACACACCTGTGAACACACTCTGTGAACACACTCTGTGAACACACCTGTGAACACACCTGTGAACACACTCTGTGAACACACCTGTGAACACACTCTGTGAACACACCTGTGAACACACTCTGTGAACACACCTGTGAACACACTCTGTGAACACACCTGTGAACACACTCTGTGAACACACCTGTGAACACACTCTGTGAATACACTCTGTGAACACACTCTGTGAACACACCTGTGAACACACTCTGTGAATACACTCTGTGAACACACTCTGTGAATACACTCTGTGAACACACTCTGTGAACACACTCTGTGAATACACTCTGTGAACACACTCTGTGAACACACTCTGTGAACACACTCTGTGAATACACTCTGTGAACACACTCTGTGAACACACCTGTGAACACACTCTGTGAACACACTCTGTGAACACACTCTGTGAACACACACTCACCTCCACAGTGCGTCAGGCCGTACAGGATGTAGCCCTTGTTGCACACACACTCGAAGCTGCCGGGGTAGTTGATGCAGGTGTGGTCGCAAGTTCTCTCAAAGGAGCACTCATCAATGTCTGAGGAGGGACACGACAGGAGAGACACATGACAGGTGAGACACACGACAGGAGAGACACACGACAGGAGACACACGACAGGTGAGACACACGACAGGAGAGACACACGACAGGTGAGACACACGACAGGTGAGACACACGACAGGAGACACACGACAGGAGAGACACACGACAGTATCGTCAGGTTTCCAATCAGATCGGTCAGATCCACCGTTGGCTCCTCCCCCAGCTCATCCAAATATGGTCACTTCCTGCTCCAAACCGCTCCGAACTAGCAAAGGTGGTGATGGACAGAATCTGAACTGGAGGATTCATAATGTTCACAAACCAACGATGACATCACTGATGGTTGATGGTTGAAAACAATGCATGATGTCTTCAGTGGAGCTGCAGCCGCTCTGTCCAGTCTGACAAAATAACTCATAATGCTGATTACATAACAAATGTAATCAGCATGTTTCATGTTTAGTTTCATCCAGGAGACTGAAACTCAGAATATCTGTGACTGATTCAGTCTGGGTTCTAGTCTGCATGGCAGTAAAGGTCAGAGGGAAGAGAAGCTTGTACACACTGACATCTGAATGACTCACTTGTGGACAAACACAAGCTGCTCACCGGGACACAGAGGACGTCTCATTCATCACTGCGGACATTATAGTAAACAAACCATGCTGCAGGACAAGAGCTCCCTCTGACAAACCCAGCGGGGAAAACTTGCTGTCAGAGGTTCAGATGTCTCACATTCACCGTTACGTCACTGTCTGAGTGTGTGTGCGTGTGTTTATGTATACTTGTACTGCACAAAATGTTATTAACCTAGCAGGAATGGAGGGCACCTTTTCAAGCTCACCTGGTTTATTTCAGGCTGCTGCGCGGGGCTTTACAGCGGCTAAAAATACTACATGTTATAATGGAGTTTGTCATGTGGAGGAAGTTGTTATGGCCTGGATGTTGGCTCGGTAAATACTGCAGGCAAATGTCCATGTGAGGACTTAGGAATAGCTTTCCTGTTTGGAGCTGCCCACAAGCAGAGTTTACATAAAGAGAGTGGGGTGGCACACAGGAGCTGCCTTCAGCTGTGTCATGCTAAGAGAACATACACACAAAAGGTGGGTTTCTCTGGTGTGTTCTGATGCATTTTTTCTGAGACACACCCTCGGTCACGATGAGGTGACTCCACAGTGATTGTGGACATTTATCTCACTGCTCTCCGCCTCTCTAAACATTTAGAAGAGAAGGAATTATTTGTGGAAACTACTTCTGCAGCGATGGCGAACGATCAATCTTCCTGCTCAGGTCTCTCAACCCGTCCTGGCTCACACTCCAACACTGGCATGTAGTGGATCACCAGGAGCTATTTACTCTGGAAGAGCTCACAGCAAAGAGAGAGCAGACAAATGGAAGCTTCTGTTTCATGTGAAGGTCGTGTTGAAGCTGATCAGGCTGGATGTCAGTGGAAGGGACAAACCTGGCACCTACTGGCACCGGTGGGCAAAGGTGAGTCAGAAATAGGCAGCGGAGCTGTGATGTGGCTCCCAACACTCAACACCACTTTATTAAAGAATCTGAATGAACTGCAGCACAGAGAATCACACACACAGACACACATGCATGCACACGGTCTCACCCCGGTGGTTTTGGGCTGGGGACAGACGCCCCTCAGGGGTTTGTTGTTAATAGAAATAATTTGGTGTTTGTGTGCTCTCCCGTCTCGTCTGCTCTGACTTGTAACCAGTAATCTGCCTTTGATCATACAAACATCACCGCTGATCTAAAGGAGGCTCCTTACAAACACAACACACCCAGCTGAGGACGTCAGCTCTACTGCAAACATCTCAGGAACATGTTTCCAGGAGAAATGACCCCTCACACATGACCTTTAATCACCTACACTCAGCAAGGCAGGTAAGGTATAAAGGTATGTGGCAGAAATACTTGTTCTTCACCTTTGACACTGTCAGATGAAAAAAAGTTTTCAAATACCAAAGGTCAGCTAAACTGTTAGAATATCTCAGCACAAACAAAGGACTCCATGGAAAGTGTATAATGATTGCACAGTGGCAAGATGTAGTAATAAACTGATGTTGTGGTGATTATAAATAAACTGATGTTGTGGTGATAATGAATAAACTGATGTTGTGGTGTTAATAAATAAACTGGTGTGTTGGTGTTAATAAATAAACTGATGTTGTGGTGATTATAAATAAACTGATGTTATGGGGATAATGAATAAACTGATGTTGTGGTGTTAATAAATAAACTGATGTGTTGGTGTTAATAAATAAACTGATGTTGTGGTGATTATAAATAAACTGATGTGTTGGTGTTAATAAATAAACTGATGTTGTGGTGTTGATAAATAAACTGATGTTGTGGTGTTGATAATAAACTGACGTTGAGGTGTTAATAAATAAACTGATGTTATGGTGATAATAAATAAACTGATGTTGTGGTGTTAATAAATAAACTGATGTTGTGGTGTTGATAATAAACTGACGTTGAGGTGTTAATGAATAAACTGATGTTATGGTGATAATAAATAAACTGATGTTGATAAATAAACTGATGTTGTGGTGTTGATAATAAACTGACGTTGAGGTGTTAATGAATAAACTGATGTTATGGTGATAATAAATAAACTGATGTTGTGGTGTTAATAAATAAATTGATGTGTGTTAATAAATAAACTGATGTTGTGGTGTTAATAAATAAACTGATGTTGTGGTGTTAATAAATAAACTGATGTTGTGGTGTTGATAAAAATAAACTGATGTTGTGGTGTTAATAAATAAACTGATGTGTGTTAATAAATAAACTGATGTTGTGGTGTTAATAAATAAATGATGTGTGTTAATAAATAAACTGATGTTGTGGTGTTAATAAATAAACTGATGTGTGTTAATAAATAAACTGATGTTGTGGTGTTAATAAATAAACTGATGTGTGTTAATAAATAAACGGATGTTGTGGTGTTAATAAATAAACTGATGTGTGTTAATAAATAAACTGATGTTGAGGTGTTAATACATAAACTGATGTGTGTTAATAAATAAACTGATGTGTGTTAATAAATAAACTGATGTGTTAATAAATAAACTGATGTTGAGGTGTTAATAAATAAACTGATGTGCGTTAATAAATATACTGATGTTGAGGTGTTAATAAATAAACTGATGTGTGTTAATAAATAAACGGATGTTGTGGTGTTAATAAATAAACTGATGTTGAGGTGTTAATAAATAAACTGATGTGTGTTAATAAATAAACTGATGTTGAGGTGTTAATAAATAAACTGATGTTGTGGTGATAATAAATAAACTGATGTTGTGGTGATAATAAATAAAATGATGTTGTGGTGTTAATAAATAAATTGATGTGTGTTAATAAATAAACTGATGTTGAGGTGTTAATAAATAAACTGATGTTGTGGTGATAATAAATAAACTGATGTTGTGGTGATAATAAATAAAATGATGTTGTGGTGTTAATAAATAAATTGATGTCGTGGTGTTGATAAATAAACTGAAGTTGTGGTGTTAATAAATACACTGATGTTGAGGTGTTAATAAATAAACTGACGTGTGTTAATAAATAAACTGATGTGTGTTGATAAATAAACTGATGTTGTGGTGTTGATAAATAAACTGATGTTGTGGTGTTGATAAACAAACTGATGTTGTGGTGTTGATAAATAAACTGCACCAGGAGTTTTGAGTGTGAATAATTAATTTTTCAATTAAATGAACTAAGCTGCTTTTTGTAAACTGCTTTATCCTTTATTGTGTAGATGACACATTGTCACTCTGTGGTCTCACATAGCTGCTAGATTACTAAACCAGATGAGGATATTGAAACCCTTTTGAACTATTTCCTCTTTATAGGTAATTTAATTACAAATCATGTGTAGTTAACCTGAGTGCCACCTTGTGCTGTATTTAGACCTGGTCTGAGCTGGCGCAGGCGAGGAGGGATTTCACCACAGAATTTACTTCAGAATTGCACTGCACGGGTGCATCTTTACCGACACACCTCCTCCTGTGTTGTTCCACACATCTCAGCGCAACTGGGTTTATGTTGAACCTCTAAAACAGAAAAAAGCCCCCTGCGATGCACCAAAATGCCAAACTTGTGAAAATAGAACCCAAAATGTCATGAAGCTTTTTTCGTCTCTAAACTATTGACGTCAAACTCCAAAGTGCCTCTGATTGTTTGACTGATGGGTGACACTCTGACCTGATCACACAGCTGGTATCATAAAGAGCCCCAGTGAATGACTGACAGCTGTCGGTCTCTGACCTTGGCATGTCCGTTCATCGGTGAGCAGTTTGTGGCCTTTCTGGCAGCTGCACTCGAAGGAGCCCACGGTGTTCCTGCAGAAGTGATCACAGCCTCCGTTGTTCTCCTGACATTCATCGATATCTGTGTAGAGGAAACATCAGAAGGAAAGACAGGAAGTCATCTATAAAAACACAACTTTATGTGACAACGTATGAAAGGAGCGCTCATCCATCATGCATTTCTGAACAGGAAGTTTTATTGTGGAAAACAACATCAACTAATTATGAGTTGAGATGTACAGTTTCAGGCTCTTCACATGTTTCTCTAAAACATCTGTATTATTGTTATTTAATATTCTCTGCATTAGTTTGTGAAGCGGAAATTATGCTATGAGCTTTCCAAACATTTCTCTCATGAACAGAACAAATTAAAGTGACAGCAACAGTAAAAAAGTCAGAGGACCGTTTCATCGATGCATATACCGCGGTAAGAGTACGACACAGAGAAGTCATTTTGCATCATCCAGGTCTCACAGACATGTGACAGCAGACAGGTGTTTCCAGGTGTGCTGCCCGAGCTCTCAGGCTGACTTCACTCAAGAGCACCATCAGAGACCTGACAGATACACACACGAACAGCAGGTGCTGTGAGCTGATGAGTTAAACTCAGAAAGATAAACCTCTGACAGAGACACTGTTCACCAGGTGGAGTTGAGGTCCTCCTCAACACTATTATCCAGCATCAACAGGAGGCATCTGATTGGTCCAAACACACTGTGGTGGCAGGGTGTGGTTAGCTCAGCTGCAGGGGGTAGAGAGTGGGAGGAGTGGTTCAGGGAACGGTGCCGAGAAGGGGTAATGAGCACAGCTGAGCCAAATAGGGACTGATGAGCTCTCCCCTATAAAGGGAGCAGGGAGAAAGAGGCTGTGGAGGAGCTGTTGCACGGAGACATTGGTGTATGGACCGGGCAAATAACGGCATTTTACACCTGAACGTACGACTGAGCATGTCATCTGTGTCCAGGAGAGACCCTGGTAGCACCAACCTTGCTACAGTGGCACCCAACGTGGGGCCATGGACACAGGTGAACATCAGAGCAGAATGCCGACGCAGCCGATCGTCGTGTTAGGGCAGCTGCTGGGCGGGATCGCAGCGATGCAGCGGGATCAGGCGGAGGCGAACCGCCAGCTCCTGGGCGCATTGCAGGCCCAAGCCGAGCGACAGACCCGCGCCTGGGAACAGCTAGCGGCCCGGCCAGCGGCGGCCCCACCAGCGCCAGGACCGGAGTCCTTCACCGGGGTGGCCATGCACAAGATGACGCCGGTGGATGA